>NC_089786.1:18126339-18133839 GCF_040412425.1 Macrobrachium rosenbergii
TAGGGCTGCCCGAACGATTAGATTTATTTCACGTGGCTAAGAACCAATTGGTTACCTAACAACGGGACCTGCAGCTTATTGTAGAATCCGAAACACATTATAGCGAGAAATGAAGATCTATCACCAGAAGGAAATTTCTCTAATTCTTCATTGCCCGGTCTGAGAATCGAACGCGGGCCCATCAGAGCGCTATCCGAGAACGATACCAACCCATCCAATGAGGAACTTGTAAAGTTGAGAAATATATCGGAGTCACCAAGAGATTGCTCAGAGTGAGAGTTGATCCTCTACTCGAAGTCAGTAACCGAACAGGATGTCAGTTAAAAACAACGGAATTTTCTAATATAAGAGATCATTTAAAAAAATGCAAGACATCATTTTCATATGAGGATTTCAATATTATCGCCCAAGCACCCAATAACCACTCTCTCTCCAGCCTGGAATCTTTAACGCCAAGGGGCTTGTTCCTTCCCTAAACAGCCAGACCTCTTCCAGTATTTTACATAGTATAGCCTACTTTATGTCGACGTCTTCCTCCTAAGAACTGATAATGTCCCTCAGTTCTCAGCTCCCACAGAGTTAGGTACAAAACGTTCTGATATTATTTTTTAATGTTTTATTATATATTCTAGTATTTTTTAGTTTAATTTAAAAAAAAGGTTGAGTTCTTATAAGTTCCAATTTTCGGGCTTTTGTAAGATTTTTAACCGGGTCTATTCTTAATTTTTATTCTTTGTACTTTTACAGCTCTGATGACCAGACATGTAGTCTCGAAAATTTGGCTAAATGAAGAACAGAATGTTGCGCTGGCTGCTTGGTGCTTTATTCTGGTGAATCTTCTGCGTTCTAGATGACCAAAATCTATATATATATATATATATATATATATATATATATATATATATATATATATATATATATATATATATATTTTATATATATATATATATATATATATATATATATATATATATATATATATATATATATATATATATATATATATATAGTATAATTATATATATATATAAACGTGTGTGTGTGTATTTTTGTGCGAATACGTTCATTTAAAACTTCATTTGAACCATTTTACATTAAATTACTTTTAATAATTTCTCTCTCTCCTTTTGTTCAGTCCACGCACTCCCAAGTAACCTTTTTCTTACGTTGTTGATTTTTATTCACATACTGTAGAGTAGATAATTCAGTGCTATCTGGATATTCAACTAATAAAAAAAAAATTGTTCTTTCCTCCGTTACTTTTATTTCCAGTCCTACCGTCTCCTTCCCTTTTGCCAAGAGGGACAAAACGCCCGTCACTTTCTCATCCTTTTGTCGAGAACCGACGAGGACGCCATTAACATGAACCTCATTAATGCCTCGGGGGGGCCAAAGGGAGAAGAAATGTGTATGAATGGGACAGTTATTATCTGCGTAGGGACGTTGTCATTTCGATTTGAATAGAGGGTCTCCAGTAGAATGACTCAGCTTCATGCTTTCTTGCCATTAATCATTTCGGACGTCGGGGGACGGCCACTGTGACCTTGTGTGCAGCGATGCGACGACCTATGAAATCCGTGTTTTTCGTGAGCTGAGAGTCAAAGACTTGATGTGCCGTGGTGCGACCTACGGCGTGAATATTTTCGTCAGTTGGGAGCTGATGAACTTTATAATGCGCCGTGGCATGACCTATGAAGCGTATATGTTTTGTCATTTTGAAGTCAATGTCCTGTTGCTATGTAACGTGACCTGTGGGGCGTATTTTTTTGTCAGTTATGGGTCAGTGTCCTCATGCAACGTGGTGTGACCTACAGAGGGCGTTTATTTGTCCGCTACGTGTTGTGGCGTCTTGGTGCCAACAATGAGGTGTTTATTCTTTGTCAGTTGGGAGTAAATAAACTAATAAGCTTTGGTGTTACCTGTAAAGGTATGTATTTCGTCAGTGATCTAGTATGCTTTGTGCCACCTTTGAAGAGTGTATTTTCCACCTTTGAAGAGTGTATTTTCCACCTTTGAAGAGTGTATTTTCCAACTTTGAAGAGTGTATTTTCCATCTTTGAAGAGTGTATTTTCCACCTTTGAAGAGTGTATTTTCCACCTTTGAAGAGTGTATTTTCCATCTTTGAAGAGTGTATTTTCCACCTTTGAAGAGTGTATTTTCCATCTTTGAAGAGTGTATTTTCCACCTTTGAAGAGTGTATTTTCCATCTTTGAAGAGTGTATTTTCCATCTTTGAAGAGTGTATTTTCCACCTTTGAAGAGTGTATTTTCCAACTTTGAAGAGTGTATTTTCCATCTTTGAAGAGTGTATTTTCCACCTTTGAAGGGTGTATTTTCCATCTTTGAAGAGTGTATTTTCCAAAGAGTGTTTTTTCTTTGAAGAGTGTTCCATCTTTGAAGAGTGTATTTTCCACCTTTGAAGAGTGTATTTTCCATCTGTTCGACCCGAAATGTATCATGAAACTTGTTTCTTAATTTTCAAAATTTTTTTATAAGGACACTCTGTTGTTATGCCGTTTCCGGGGTGTCATCAGTGACCGAATGTGCTGTGGTGCTGTCTACGATTTCTTCAGTTATAGGACTGTGAGCTTTTGCCCTATGTTGCAACATATTTTTCCATGGCGGCAAGAGTTACCTAATAACAATGTTTTTCTATACTCTTTTTCCTGCGTGAATTTTAATATGTCCAATGATATGTATAGGTTACTTTTCGTCAGTTAGGTGGGATTACCTAATGCACCTGTCGCTACAATTTTTTTCCAGGATAAAGTCAGTTAATAACCTGCCCGGACCTAAAAGATGTGAATTTTCCTTCAGTTAGGCGGCAGTCAGCGCACGCCTCTCAGATCTTAGATATCACTAGGACAGAGACCTAAAACATTTTGGTGCAACTTATGAGCTGCAAAATTTCGCTTAAATCCACGATGGCATCTTTGACTTGATACAATCTTAAGCGACCTGTTGGTGACCCAAGGCACTCTTGATTGGATGGCAGAGGTGTGCAGTTTTCTTTAGAGACATCATTAGAAGGGTATATTACCCTAAGCGAGGCATCAGTGTTCGTGAGGACTCAGAGGACTCTCTCTTTGTGCTATGTTATGTATATATATATATATATATATATATATATATATATATATATATATATATATATATATATATATATATATATATATATATGTTATACTGTCATGATGACAAAGGTATCTGAATATGAGTCATTAACTTTACATTTGACAATTTTGTACTTTTAGATACCGACACAAAAATCCTAAATATCGAATTCACTTTACCTTCGAAATAGCTTTTTACATCAAGGGACTTATATAATTATAAGTACATCTATACAGGTCAGGATTTGAACCCCAGACTTTCGGGTTGATACACTCAGCTATCAGGAGACATATTCCTCTTAAGATGAATGGATAAGTCACTATATGCACACACCCATATACATACATATATATATTGTGTATATATATAATATATATACATATGTATGTGTATATATGTATATATATATATACACACACACACACACATATATATATATATATATATATATATATATATATATATATATATATATATCTATATATATATATATATATATATATATATATATATATATATGCATACACACACACACAAAACACACATATATTATATATATACATATATGTATTTATTATATATATATAATTATATATATACATATATATACTTGATAATGTGGACTGTTTGCCCAAGAAAGCTTGTAACTTTTTCTGAATAAAAAACTCCGTTAGATACCATCCAGTTTGAATGAAGTCCTTTTAGTAATTCTACTAATGCACAGAAAATTGTGTATGTGATAAAGTTTTATATATATATATATATATATATATATATATATATATATATATATATATATATATATATATATATATATATATACATACACACACACACACACTTACATTTTTTATTCTCCAAAGCCATCAATTTGTATTAAACGTAAGACGTTGGATATACACATGTACACTCCCCAAAAAAGTTAAGTAACAGTTTTCTTAAATCATCGGACACATATTGTTTAATAATTCTACACCTGGCAACTCTAGAAAGGGGCTCCGCTCATCGCTTTGTTGCTTGCTAGATTTCCAATAACTTTAGACCACACAGATTCCGTAGAAGTCCTATAATCATTGATACTTGAATGCAGTAAAACCTCTATATTATTCAGTTCAGAGTAGAGTATTAATCATCCTCCTTTAAATCTACCGTGAAACCTTACTCATAAATGATATATGACACTAGAATCAAATAAAATTCATGCTTAATTGGAAATGCAATCTTAAATAATGGGATAAAATGTTTTAAAATTTGGGCAATATCCAAGGGAAATACTGTGGAACAATACAGGAACGAATGCAATATTATCATGAGAGAGAGAGAGAGAGAGAGAGAGAGAGAGAGAGAGAGAGAGAGAGAGAAAATTTAAGTATACCTTAGTTTTACCAGTCCACTGAGCTGATTAACAGCTCTCCTAGGACTGGCCCAAAGGATTGATTATTTTACGTGGCTAAGAACCAATTGGTTACTTAGCAACGGGACCTACAGCTTATTGTGGAATCCGAACCACATTATAGCGAGGAATGAATTTCTATCACCAGAAATAAATTCCTCTAACTCTTCATCAGCCGGCCGGGGAATTGAACTCCGGCCCATCGAGTGACAGTCCGCAGCTCTACCGACTCCCCCAACAAAGAGCTTGAGAGCAAAGTCAGCTTTTGTGTATGCATAAGCCCATCTAATGAGATACTTAATTCATTATAATTTCTTTGAGATATTGAGTGATAATACATTTGTAAAATATTTTTTAAAAGTGGAGAGAGAGAGAGAGAGAGAGAGAGAGAGAGAGAGAGAGAGAGAGAGAGAGAGAGAGAGAGAGAGAGAGAGCGCAAATTTTGCTTTAGTGTAAGCACAGGCCTATTTATAGCTACTCAATTCATTATATTTTCTTTGAGACATTGAGCGATACTATATGTGTAAAGTATGTTTTAGAAGTGGAGAGAGAGAGAGAGAGAGAGAGAGAGAGAGAGAGAGAGAGAGAGAGAGAGAGAGAGAGAGAGAGAGAGAGAGAGAGAGCAGATTTGGTGGTGGACTTGTGATGGGAAAAGGAGGGGAGAGTGTGAGTCGTGCCAGATTCCTGGGATAGGAGGCTACCGTGTGGTAGGGATGCCAAGATCGTGCTTTACTATACTAGATAAAATTTGAAGGGGCACAGTATTCAAATTAATTCTCTAAGAAATTCATACCTTAGTCTTGATTTGATTCGACAGATTGTAAAAAAAGTGAAAAAAACAACAACCATAGGCTATAGTTGCTCTTACTTTCTTGATATTAGTATACTGTACTTTTGAAAATCCATTTTCACTGACAAATCATTCACGAAAAAAGCCTTGTAAATTAAAAATGTTTATTACCAGAGATAACTCGATATCTACTGCACAGGTAATGAGTGTTTTATATTGTGCAAAAAGGGCTGATGTATTGGGAGATCTTTTAGTTTCGTGTTAAGTAACGCAGCCGTGTTAGCTGTTATAAGTTAGCTCTGAATTGCTTGTAATGGAAGCTAGCCAGAAAATCTTCAAGTTGACAGGCTACTTTATCCTTGATAAAAATTCCTATTTATGACATTAGCTTTGTAAACAGCTATCATCCGATCCATGTAGACGTCAAAGTCATCGAAGTGTGAAAGTCGTTACGTCAATACTCAGGTACTTTGTGCTTTCCCACCTGAAGTTCTTGGATTTAACTAGATTTGTTCAACCTATCTTAGTCGTCACAAAATTTACTGCCATTGACGCCAGCTAACTTTCGACGCTTTGAAATCCAAACAAATATGTAGAAACTAAAATATTTACCATTACCAATTATGATGATGCAATAATAGGCCTGTTCATAAAAGAAAACTAGTAAATATTACCGCGTGATACGGGGAAACGTAACCAGCATTTCTCACTCTATCTTCCAAATCTCTATGAACGAATCCATCTGAGAAATTCCAATTACTTCGGACATACATAGTGTTTTTAAATATTCATACGTTTTTGTTTTGCAGATATAAATTTTTAATGGCATAATTTGCATTGTTTTGCAGATATAAATTTTTAATGGCATAATTTGCATTGTATTTTCATATTCTAGAGTAAATCTAGTGAGTTTGTGCTTTCAATAAAACAAAAAAGGGAAATTCGATGAACGAAAGCTAATGAAAACTGTTGCTTGACTTTTGTTGCCGACAGTACAGTCACTCAAAAATATACTTGCAACATATTCCACAAGTTTTCGTTCACCTAACAATACTTTATTCTATTGATATGTACGATGAAATTTGCTTTTCTTATTCGATTCTGATTATTAATCATAGGGTTAATAATATAAAAATAGAATGGCGAGTGAAAAATTCATATTACGAAAAATGACGAAACATTTTGAAAAATTTCGCTTCAGATGATTGGGCAAAAGAGTCAAAGAAGAAACTATATTTCGAATCCAAATAAAAGCATATTAACTGATGAAATAACATTGAATACTCATCAATGAAATTATATAAATAAAGAGAGAAATAATTTTACCATAATCGTTGTCAAAAAAACAAAAAAGAAAAATCTCATAACGTCGTATATTATCGTGTAACGCCACACTCGGGCGGGAAAGTTAAACTGTCCCGTCACTTGCACCAATAACAGACTCGGCCGCACCACATTATCTCACAGGTCACCGATCATTAGCTTGCATGAGACTAATGTTTCTATCGTTGACACTGCTCGGCAGCTTGGCGTAAACAGAACAACCGTGTATAGATTGATACGACAACAGAGAGAAAGAGAAATATAATAGATTTATTTTAAAAAGTGGAGGGCGACCCCATGGTTGCACTACTGTTGAAGATTATCATCGGATGATCATTAAAGGAGCTCCGCCTAACTCCCCTGACAACCGGTGTTGCTATAAAGACAGAACATTAGGCTCTCCCATCAAGTTGATGCCCAAACCATCCGTAACAGGCTGCATAAGGCCGAGACATTATTTCATCATATTCCAGCCAAGAAACCCTTCATAACAGAGAAACACAAAGAAGAGAGGCTAGGGTTTGCGTTTTTAAATATTATCCAGTGGCCGATGATTTCTGGGAAAATGCCATCTTTTGAGATGAGGAGGATACATTCTCCACTGATAAGCATGGTAGTCTTCTTCACTGCTGGCGTTTAACATGAACTAATTTAATGTTGAACTTCTTGTTAATTTTAATTCTTCAGAAGCTTAGATAATACGAAATACAAAAATAGGCGTATTATATTTAGTTAATTTCATAAGAGGTATCAAAATGATACGCCTAAGTAGCAAGGAAAATAACCAGAAATTACAGATGATAATGGCATATGTATATACAGTATGTATATATATATATATATATATATATATATATATATATATATATATATATATATA
>NC_089786.1:18138839-18143839 GCF_040412425.1 Macrobrachium rosenbergii
AAAAAAAATTAAAAAAACTTTCTTTCTCTGTAATCTCTCTTTCGACAACGCTCCCGTCATTCCCCTTCCCTTCTCGCCTATTTTCCAAGAAACTGACTTGCCTAATATTCTGCGTCAAAGGAAGAGCAATTTAGGAGGCCTTAAGGGTACGGAGGAAGGGCCTTGCACTGCAACGGGAAGAAGCCCTTGGGATAACCACTCTATTGAATATTGGAGTCCGCTGCATAGCGATGGCTGGCTTGCTTGACGCCCGTTGTGTGTGTATAGGATCCCATTCAACGCCCAGTGTAATGGGATAGTCGTGCAAGACAATATGGACCGATGATTAGTACCTGTACTAGAATTTAATGCAATTTTTTTTTTCTTTTCATGGTTCACAGGATCAAAAGGGCTGGCAAGCAAATGGCATTTTCTAGCCCAAGCCCTATGAAAATAAAAGACAGTGTAAAAGATTTTGTCTAAAAACAAAAAACAAAAAAAAGGGCAGGGAGTGAATTCCGAAGCCTAGCATTCGACGGAAAAGCCATTCACTAAATCGTGCTGTGAGAGAAATTACGATTTCTATCGAATAAAGATGAGTAACCGGTTCTACCAGGTCGCCTGGCAGCATGCGGATCTTGGCTTTTGACCTAGAGTGTGATCAGTAATTGTATGCTGAGCTTAATAATTGTACACTAATACGGAGCTCTAGGGCAGTTTAGGGCTTTAAAGCGAAAGGACTGACGAAGGAGAGGTAGAACCAAACGATTATCAGCTTGTCACCAGACCTCTAGCGCCGAAAGATCTTGACTGACTGAACGCAGAATCTGATCTGGAAAGATAACCACTGATGATATGAAGAGGCAAGTAATTTCTCGCACTGCACTAGGACGCTACAGATGAAAACTAACTGTTAGACTGGAGCCAAACGCCGCTTGGCACTAAAAGTCCCGAAGCTCACTTGTATTTAACAAAGGTTTGGCGATTAGCAGCTTGGCCCCAAGGACAAGTCACACCATATTCACCCTGATATAGAATGAATGAAAAGGATTTTATTTATTTATTTATTTTTTGGCCCTAGAGTTAAAAGTCACGTCATAATCACCCTGATATAGAATGAATGAAAAGGGTTTTATCATTATTTTTTTTTGGTAGGGTAAGGGGCAATTAGGACTCGATGAAGCATTGTATGAAAATCATTGTCAAAAATCTATTTTAAAAACAGAGTATGCATTTAATTTATATTTAACTAAAAGCTTGATTCGCGTTCTCCTTTACTAAAAGTTATAAAAAATATTTTTGCTCTTTTATTTGCATACAAAATATACACACTTTACTCCTCCTCTAGGAAAGGGAAAAACTTTGCTCTTCTGTTTATCTCAAGTAACAGAATAGTTTTTTTTTTATCTCACTTTTAACTTAGGTAAAAATAAATTGGTTTTCTCTTTTACACAGGCAAAAAGCAGCTTAGCTCTCTGCTAACTCAGCCAAGAAATAGTTTTTCTTTCCCTTTGACCTAAAGCATCACTTGGTTTCCCTATCTGGGGAAATAACTTTGCTCTTCCTTTCACTTACGTCAAAAAGATCTTCTCTCTGCAGTACCCACGGAAAGAAAGACAAACTCCTCCGTTTACTGTGTAAAAAATAACTTCACCCTCCCGTTTTCCCTGAGTAAAATTTAACTTCCTCGTCCCATTTACCTGCGAAAAAAATAACTTTGCTTTCAAGTTTACCACAGGAGAAACATTTTGGGTCTCCCAATTTACCTGAGGAAAAATGCATTTGCTTTCCTGTGTGGTAAAATGTACCTTCTCATGTTTACCTTGGATAAACTAAAGCTTTGTTGTCCCATTTACCTGCGGTAAAATATGACATGGCTCTCCCGTTAAATGAAAAAATAAAATAACAGCATTTTCCTCTTCATGGCATCAATTTATTTTTTGAAGCGTCGTTATCAAGAGATACTGTCCACTTTGACAACAAATTCCAGGTACTGGCGGCAACGAGAGCAATAATGGGGCCACTTTTAATAAATCTGTCAATTGGGCAGGAAATATAAATTACACTGGTCAGTATATTTCATTCTTCGTACGTTTTCAGCCATTTACTCGAGGGGAATAACGTATATTCCTTGAGATTTTCGTCATGATTTAGTGTCACACGGCTTTTCCGAGAGATTTACATCATCTGCATTTTCAGTTGGTTGGTTAGAGTCCAGAGGTCAATACCATGAAATTTATTCTCCTTAGTAGTTATCAACACTCACAGGCTGCAACAAAGAAAAATTTTCTACCAAATAACAGGTGAAAACGGTAGTGAGACAAAGTCAGGGGAGCTGGACAGACAAGTGGGTGGAGACTAAAGGGTAGGAACTGACGAAAAGTAAAAGTCAGAAAACAATGCAGCTAGAGGTGTTAAATTCTGCCTACAGTATGCCGTGCTACGTACACAATAGGCTGTGGAAAGATAAACAGAAGTAGAACCTTGAAATCTAAGCAATACTTAATTCCAGAGAGTTATAAACTTTGTCTGTATTATTCATTTATTTTTCTTCTTTACTGTTAAAAATCACCTTCTCTAGCTCACTATAAATACCTTCCTTCAGTCATATATATATATATATATATATATATATATATATATATATATATATATATATATATATATATATATATATATATATATATATATATATATAAATTTATATATTAATGAAGTATATATCATATATATATATATATATATATATATATATATATATATATATATATATATATTATATATATATATATTTGCATATATGAATCACAGTGATATAAATATATATATATATATATATATATATATATATATATATATATATATATATATATATAGAGAGAGAGAGAGAGAGAGAGAGAGAGAGAGATATGTCATATATAAATATATATGCTATATATTTTTGTTTGTCCACTATAGACATCCAAACCGCTTGACAGACCCAGATAAAATTTTACACACGGCCTCTATGTCACCCCGGAAAGGTTTTTAACTCAAAATCAAACCCATACCCCGTGACAAACATACAAATACAAACAAAACAAATGAAACCTTCGTTTTTACGTCACCTTTTCTTCTGGCGCTGCCAGAAGTATGATTAACCCACAACAATAAATTCCCTATAACATCAATTTCTGACCAGAATTTATGTGAATTTTGATCATAATTTATGATAACAAATAATATAATTGTTTATTACCTCGATAAAATCTACACTGAAACCATAGATTCGATAATTTCTTTCCGCAGTAAGCGAAGACAAGTCCAAGCATGCGTAGTAGCAGCTTAACGCAAAGATTTCAGCCAGCAGAAACCACCACCAAACTCACTCTCTCTCTCTCAAGGCATCACTCAAACACTTTGGAGTGAAATCTTTCTGTCAATGAGGTTTATCACTAAACTATTACCTAGAGAGAAGAACAACAATTTACAATGCAAAAAAGCAGAAGGCAGCGTCTTCATAAGGAAGATTCCATAACTCTAATACCTACTTCTTTGCAAGAGCAAGCGCCCATAAAAGGAATATATATCGAAAAATAACTGTTAATTTTACATATGTGATGTATGGCAACAGCTTCATCATAAGAAAAGCGATAATCACAAGTCATTTACCCGTCTGTTCATATATATAGTTAAAGATGTTATATGATCTAATAAGTAAATAAACACATTCCCTTTTTGTGTACGTGTTAAAATGATCCTACATCATTTATGACATGATCACCAACATCATGTAGGAGGAACAACACGTTGTTGGCTGTGCTGGAATAATCAAAATATCACCTTAAACACTCCAGCGGTTGGAATTAATTATCGTGCGAATTGGCAAAAACTTCACTGCATACGGCAGATAAGTTTCTTTTCACGTTGCTTGGTACTGATTATCTGGAAGAAAGTGACTGAAAATTCTGGATTAAAACTTTACAGGAATGTAGATCATTACAGTTGGAAATCTTTTTCGAAAGACACTTGGAGGGTAAATGTATTAGATGCAAATAGGGATCAAATTAAGAAATGGCAACTACTGCACTCCGAGTAACTCGAAGCGCTTACAGCTTACACAACACATCAATTCATACCTTTTGCTGATGCAATCATGTTCAGTAAGGAATAGTATTCCCATCATTTTGGAAAATAAAATTATTGTTTATAATTATATATTAGAATTATATATATATTCATTTCTATCTTTTATCAACATGTATTTATTCAAAACAATAAACTGATTGCCTTAGATTCCTCCAAGAAGGGAAAGATTTTGTTTGATTCATGATTATGTTACTGCACGAATTGACCAAGTTTATAGATGCCGTATGTGTAACTTTATACACAATTCTATGTTAAGGAATTTGATGTCATTGCAAAGATAATGAGTTGTAATTTATTTTGTTACGTTAAAAACGCCCCTAAAACCAATATAAAAAATATGTATCATGAATTGAAGCTAGCCATATAGGAATGTGTTTTGCCATTTTTTTTTGTTAATATGATGAGTGGGTGGAAAGCTAACTCTTGCAGCAATTCACTTAATAACAGGAAAGAAGTAAAAAGGCATAACAGAGTATAGACTGAATATTTTTTTATTAAAAAATGACGTCTATTCTCATACCATATTAATGAATGAGTTTAAATTAGAACTGAGGGGTTGGTTCAGTTTTTTATGAATTGGACAGTGAAGTTCAATATCATTATAGTAACACATGTCATAAAGACATCATTGGCCTAGGCCTATACCAAACTGTCTGTATCACATGGAAATATTGTTTTACATCTTTATTGTAGGATTTGGACTTATAATGGCCTGCACATAGTATTGAAGGGTCTAACAGTGAAATGAATAAGCCTATACATAATTTATTGATATTTTGATCAGAGCTCCTGAGAAGCTTCCCAGATGGAATACAGCGGCAAACTGTCACGAACTTGGCGCTAACCTGTCCACATGTGCAATTACCTATTGGTCGGTTGAAGATATTTAGGTA
>NC_089786.1:18148839-18153839 GCF_040412425.1 Macrobrachium rosenbergii
AATGTAATTCGAGAAGAGATTTACGCTTTTCATGCAGCTTATTCCTTCGAGAGAGAAATGGCGACACTGAAATTTATACTAAATTTTTTGTTAATAATTCTGTGCTATGTTTTAAGGTAGATTTGAATGACAAAGGAATTTTAAGCTCACTCTACCGAATGTGTTCATATTGTGAATGGCTAAGCTTTTCAGGCAATGACTTAGGCTTGGTAATAACATATTATATTTATAATAATGATATTATTAAAACACAGTAAGTATTCATTAATATTTTTGTGTACAACAACAATAGCCTACGGGAAATAAAGCCCACTTTCACAGTCTTGCCTTTGTCACCAACTGGCCCATACATACAGTCCACAGTGGAGGTACGCTGGAGTATTCTCAGGGACGTGACGTCCCCAGAGTCTGGTTTAGCCGTCTCGGCTCTGTCTTACATTATCCGAGAGGATCTTTCTTGTTTGTCCGCCCAGGGTGGGGGTGGGGCAGGTAGGGGATCGGAAGGGTAGGCGAGACATGACATATCCACCCATCTCCAGCAAACCTGTTTGTCCCCATGTGAGCAAGGTAGGTAGGGATCGGGAGGGTAGGGGAGACATGATGGGCAGCGCCGGGTTCCAGTGCAGCATAGCGCTCACCATCCAGCTCGTTATTTTAATAATGCAGACCTTAAATGCTCATGAACCCGAAAAGAATAAGTGTGCATGGCCTCGTAACGCCCGCCAAGCCACCCCATCTCTATTGACTTTGTGGTGGCTAACAAACATCTCGATCACTGTTCGGTAATTGTTTCCCTCCATTTGTTAGACCTCTGGCCTGTCAAAAATTCTGGTACCACCTGAGGTGGTAAAATACTTTTATCAAAATTTTGCCTGTTGGGTCCATAGCAGTTACTGCAACCCGGAGAATCTTGTTTTATCAAGTCAAACTTTATAGCACCTTTAGTTTTTCAATTTCAGCTTAAAAACGTCCATGAATAGCTGATGGGTGGTCCACAAAACAATGAAAAACCAGTTCTAGAACCACAGACTGTATTATCAGGCTATAGGTCTCTTAGAAAGCAGCAGGTCTATTCAGTGGTAGTTTAATTTTGGCTTATATGAGGATAATTTAATAAGAGTCCCGAGGACCGCTAACCTTCCTCCTACCCCATGAAAAACGGCACCTCCATTTAAGGTGAAGGGACTGAGAAGGGCACGCCTGTCGCCTTGAAGTGAGGTAGGGAGAGAATCCCCTCCTGAAAGTGACCCGGTTGACCGTCAAGTTCATGACTTCCTTACAGTATCTGTATTATTGTGAAACCTGACTTGTACATCGGACTGTACGAAAAAATTGATATAGTTTTATCTAAACAAAAATTATCTGAAAAAAAAAAAAAATCGGTCAGTAAGTTCCGCCCTTGCTGATTGAATTATTATCATCATAACAATCACTTCTCTTTCTTTCTCTCCCTCTACATTATAAATTCATTCATACACACAAGCTTTTATATTCCCTCTGATGTCGTACGTCATAATTATTATCAAGGTCCTTGATTACTATTACTGATATTACTATAAACAAACAAACACTCATATGATTGATTGATTGATTATGAAATTTAGGTCTTGAAGACCAAGCGCCGGAACCCATCAGGATTATTCAGCGCCGTAATGAAGGTGAAATATATAAAGTAATGATATGACTAATAATGAATAGGTGAATGATGATATACTAGTAAAATTCAGTGTTAAAATATGAACGTAAAAAATGAAGAATGAAATTAGATAGAACCAACAAAAAATAAGTATATATTAAACTTTTATATTCAAAATATATATTTAGTATAAGAATAAATATGACTAAAATCTTTATTAAATATACTGAAATCATATCTCATTAAAATAACCAGATTCTTTCAGTTAACCTATAAGGTTCATATGGAACAAGCATAAAAGACCCTTAACTTGTAAAACAAATTTCCACCGTGCGTAAAACAGAAACAGAGATCACGTTTGTTTTTAGTCTGCTAACAATAATTGAAAGTGTTATATTATTCGTTACGCAAAGCTCAAGAGGACAAGGAAAAAAAATCACAAATTCGATCCTTTTCAAGAAATCTTTTTCAGAGTTGTCTTTTCACGCCAGGAGAAACTCGCGCGTCGTTGTGAAAGGCAAAGCGTTCTAGAGGGGGCGGAATTATCGTCAACTGTCGTCTTAGGGAAGGCTGGAAGTGATTGGACGGACAAAAAATCTGGAAAAGGTATATTGACACGGGGAGCGCCGTTGCGTCGTGTCCTTTTTCCACTTTAGTTGACTTGCTCTTCGTTCTTTCTAATCCTTCTCTCACTCCTCAGCTACATATCTACTCTAACTGAAGTTCATTTTCACATACAGCTGCATAAAAATGAGTGAAATTTTAAGTTGGTATTATTAATTTTAGGAAATAAAAATAGTAAAACCATCTACTGTATACAAGGCTAATTGAAATATTTATCAAAGACCAATATATTACTAATTTACTAAAGCTATAAAGTGAGACTGACTTGTAATATCATCATTTGATGGGCAGCGTAAAAGGGTGTGACAATAATTTCTTCAGAGATAAACTTATTCTGCAAGTTCATTGCCTTATCTCTCTCTTTTTTCTCTCTCTCGTTAAGGAAACTGTGCCGTCTTCTTCTTTACGTTAGAAGAAATGTAAACTTTACGGTTTCTTCCAACAAAATAGGGGATACAAACAGGGCCGTCGAAAGGCAATAAGATGCACTTTGGCAGTCTGCATCAAGGGGCACCGCACATCATACATACATTATACCAAAACTGATAAGAGTGTGATGACACTGATCGACATAAAAACATGAAAAATTACTAACAGTCATATATATAAATATATATATATATATATATATATATATATATATATATATATATATATATATATATATATATATATATATATATCTATGTATATATATGTGTGTTTTCATGTGTTTATAAATGTGTGTGTGTGTAAAAACATGAAAAATTACTAACACACATATACGTAAATTATATATATATATATATATATATATATATATATATATATATATGTGTGTGTGTGTGTGTGTGTGTGTGTGTGTGTGTGTTGTGTGTTTGTCCTGTGCTTCCCAACCACCCGGGACCCATGCAATTTTCCTCCTCCACCCTCGTATCTTTTATCGGGCGTGACATTCATTGAATGACTCCCTGAAGGACATCTTTGATATTGGCACTGATTTGAGAAGGGAAGCTAAGAGATGTTTTTCTGAGACTTCTTGACTGGAATGAAATCAAAAGAAGAGTGTTCACAGAACTAGAGCAGACATCTTTAGCCGAGTCTCGTTTAAGGAGCTTGATTCCAGTCCGCTCAGTTGAGCAATTGCAGGCAAGTCCTTTTCAAATCCCGACACACAAGAAGATACTTGTGAAATGTCTTCGTTTCGCACTGCGGAGCGAAGCAAGCGATTAAATTTAGCTGAAAACGGACGGTTGGGAAATGTCTATTTTCGTTCACGAACGAGGAGCAACAAATCCCCTGGTAAATTGTACAACATTTCAACACTACGAGAGACAAAAGAGGATTTGATAAAAGGCTCATTTACCACAATGAAATCTGTGGAGATCAAAATAAAACGTGAACGTAATCTTTGGTGTTTCAAAAAACTGCAAAATGTAACGATGAACTAAAAGAGGTTTATTGGACTTCTTCACCCACGCAAAATTTGCGAAACATCCGTCTCTTTATGAGGAAAATAAATGGCCATGTGATTTGATGCGTGGGGCCAGGTTATGGAACGTATTTATCACCGAATTATACTATGCCATGGTTATAGAAATCCATTAATGTTCTGAAAGTGTTTCGAAACATATCATACGGCTACCGAAGCCTTGTTCCTTAACACAATAGCAAGTAACATTCCGCAGTGTGAATGTACAGTACTTTGGGCCACAAATACTTAATCCCAAATTCCCTTTACCTTGGGAATAGCTTACATCAGAAGGTAATTCGCACGTGCATCTACCCTTGCCAGACTTCGAAAAGCAGGCACGTGCGAATTTGTGACAAAACTATCACAAATTTGCTAAGTGCTGACGATATAGCATTTACCTATATTGGTGATGGGATGATTTCAAGTACTGAATCTGAATTCGACAGAATACGTAGAGTCGAAGTAAACATATTTCATAAGATAGGTTACAAGGTAATTCCACTTTCATTTTTGTGTCGAGCGCAAAAAGCTTGGGCACGAATCCTGATCCTGTCAGACGCACTTTCCGTGCATATATACCTTTGGGTATAAGTTGCTCCCAAGGTAAAGTGAATTCGGTATTAAAAGGTATTCGCGGCTTGCTCCTTGAGGATATACTATACAAAAAGCGGCTCACTCTTATATACACACACACACACACACATATTTACAGTATATATATCTATGTGTATTTGTGTGTATATATATATATATATATATATATATATATATATATATATATATATATATATATATATATATATATATATATATATATATAAATATATATAATATTATATATATATATATATATATATATATATATATATATATATATATATATATATATTAAAAGGTATATTAAAAAAACTGGCTTCCTCTTATGCACACACATATATACAGTATATGTATCTATATATATATATATATGCATATATATGTATGTACATGTAAAATATATATATATATATATATATATATATATATATATATATACATATATATAATATATATATATATATATTATATATATATATATATATATATATATATATATATATATATATATATATATATATATATATATATATATATATATATATACATACAAAAAAAAAGCGCACTCTTTAGAAAATATATCACACGGTAAAATTTTTAACAAACAGAAATATAAAATGAAGTATATGAGAAACTGAAAAACAAAAATAGGGGGACGTGAAAGATGAAAAGCACAATAAATAAGGAAAA
>NC_089786.1:18158839-18176339 GCF_040412425.1 Macrobrachium rosenbergii
AAGGGAAATACAGAAAGAAGAGATCCCACTTATTAAAAAAGAAAAAAAATAATAAATAGATAAATACATGAAAATCTATTAAAACGCAAGAACAATAGTATTACGGTAGTAATGCATTGCATTTTCGCTTGAACTTCCGACGTTCAAACTGCACAACATCCTCTGGGAGGCTGTTCCACAGACCAATGGTATGAGGAATAAAGGACCTCTGGAACTGAGAAGTTCGCAAGCGAGGCACAGTTATTGCATATCGGTGCTGCTGTTCAGCGAATCTGGTTGCTCTCGGGAGATAAAGGGGATCAGGGATCAATTTTGAATGTGAAAGATCTCTGTTGAAATACAACTTATGAAAAAGTGACAAACAAGAGACCATCCGTCTATGGTCCAAGTCACAACTGCTACTATTAGGAAACAGAAACCTACCATCACGAACCGCTCTTATCTAAAGAGGATAAATCTCCGGCAGAAGCAGACATACACACCGGAGAACAGTATTCTAGTAAAGGAAGCACAAATGCCCTAAAACATGTTGCACTGATTTTATCACTCTTATAAATATATGAGGACTTACGAACAATACCCAACTTTCATGCGGCATTTGCTGAAACTTTCATTGGATGTTTCTCAAAAGTTAGATGCGAGTCAAACGTTACTCCTACAATAGTTACAGCTCCAGACTCATTCAGCAAAGTTCCATCCACCTGAAGTGGAGGATGGGGTGGGAAATCTGTACGAGATCTGCTAATCAATAGTGTTTTCGTTTTACTGGAGTTCAGCCTCATGCCCCACCGACTACGCCCTGATCCGGTCCATGTCCCGACTGAGGTTGAGGGCAATTTCATTTCTCATTAAGTGGAGACTTAAGTACACCCACAAGTGTTGCATCATCGGCATACTGAACAATCTTGTTCTCCAGGCCAATATCCATATCCCTTGTATACACTAAAAATAACAGTGGACCAAGAACACTGCCCTGTGGAACTCCCGACAAAATTGGTCTTGATTCACCAAAGACCCCGTCCACAGCAACTAGATGTTGCCTACCTGTAAGGAAACCTTGAAGTAAACCTAAATAATCTTTTGATTATTTATGAGTTTTCTGTTCAATTTCTTTATGAGCACTACTTCTCTATTTATTTTTCGGAAAAACAAACACCAGTTTCTCGATTACTCCATTTACTCGAAAGCTGTTTCTCTACACTGCGCAGCGTTCTCAAGAGTACAAAAGGAAACACAGTGGTGCTACAGATATTTATAAGGCGAATGACTCCTTTAGTCAGCCTAAAAACTAGTTCTAAGATACACTTACAATGTCAAGTTATGCACTATTATAAACAAAAATTCTGGCACCCAAGTGGAAATTTGCTTACATTAAATTTTTTATTCCCTATGTTGGTTATATACATTTAAATTATGAAGGTGCTTAAATTATTATTATTAATAATAATAATAATAATAATAATAATAATAATAATAATAATAATAATAATAATAATAAATGGTTTATTTTGCGCAAATCACATTAGGGTGAATTTCATACACAGAGCTCAAATACAAAAATACTAAAATCTCTCAAAAGCAGATAAAATTGCCAGTGTAATACAAAAATGTACGTGTAAAAATATTAAGCATTTGCTAAATCCCTCTAAATTCCAAAAATAAAGTTATCACTGGTCATGAGGGTGTTTTACAAGGTTTTTCACAACATTATTGCTTGATGCCCTTATTCTGAATGATCGCGATATCAGTTAAACAGTCTTCTGATACTATTATTAAAACACACTTTTATTTGCACTAGGTTTGACATCTACACTTTATAAACAAGCGATAGACAATAAAAAGACGATCAAGCACTTTTAAAATGAATGCATTTCACATCGGCTGAGCATTTTGAGTAGTTTTGCTCTAACACATGTGTTTTAATGCACAAACCCTCACAACTTTCCAACATGATTATCATCATTATTATTAGAGGAGAGGGTGAAACCCAAATGCTTAATTTCATTTACATATTCAACTGTAGTTCAATTAATGTTAACAGGATTCTGTGGCAGTTCACTGTTCCTACAATTGCTGAAAACCATACATTTATTCTATTGAGCATTAACATTTCATTTCACAGAATTTATGCATTTAAAGCACTCAACAACCAGCTCTACAAATCACTCAGCGATGGACAAAACATAATAATACATCAGCATGAATTATATGGTTGGCAATCTCATCACTCAGAACGCAGCCAGTTTTGTGATTACTTAGCTTTTCTGATAAATCATCCATATGTAAGCTGCAAAGATGAGGTGATAACATGGAGACCTGATTGACCCCGCATGTAACACTAAATAGTTCCTATATATCACTACCTCATTTTACATTCATTTTTTTAAGTCGAATACCAATACTGTAAAATACTAACAACATCAGCTTGAAAACCTCTTTTTAGCATTGTTTCAAACAAATATTTATGACATATCTTGTCAAATGCCTTCGACATTTCTATAAAGCAAGAGTATGCAAGTGCGTTGCGACGATTCTATCCAATAGCCGCGGTTTTCAGAATGGTTATGGACATGTCAGCTCCATGTTTTACCTTGTATGCAAACTAATGGTCTGAGTTTAGCAAGAGTGCTGAACACTTATGAAATAATAACTGTCTCCAATACCGCTGACAAAACCGTTGAGAGAGAATTTGGTCTACAATTACTTATAGACCACAGACCATTTTTATCCTTGATGAAAGGAACAATCATAACTCTCAACATCTCTGAAGGGAGAAATGAGTGACCTAAATAGCAATGAAAAAGTAAACTCAATAAAATGCATAACACAAGGTGAGCATATATCAGGTGTTGAGCAGCTACCCCAACATGGCTAGGGATGCTGTTTGCATTTAATTCTCTAATATCTCTTCTGACATCATCAAACGTGGCCTTGGTACAACCCCCTGCCTGGTAAGGAGTAGATTTAAGATGCGAATCATCATTAAATATAGCGTTGTTGTGGGTGCGCCTCAAGTCACAAACAGCATTACTTCCACCTGGGTTCTAAACACAAAGGTAGTTTAGCTGTAATGTTCCTCCACTTGTTAATTTCCCTCCATTGTATTTTTGAGTTCTTTAAATTATTGTCCTGTTGTTCTGTTTAGGTAGTTGGAACTTCTTTACTTCCATTCTCCCCTTCTATGACTCTATAGGAATTCTGCATAATTCTTTCGCAACTGTGTCTGTAATCCTTGAATTTTTCATCCATATTCTCTTTACAAGCCTTCTCATATCCTTACCAAATTCACTTGTTTTTGCTAAATTTACCGCCAGATTTTCATGCCTCCTTTTCAGCATGAGTTCCTCATGATTTAAATTTTGCTTCACTGAAATAAAGACTAGATATACGTCCAGCTACTCCAACGAATTGCTCTTCCATTGGAATAGTAGTAACAACATTCCCAAACAGATTTACGAATACAACAATCAAGCCCTTTCCCAGGAACCCCACACCTCGTTCCCTGTCACCTATCTTTCATTTAAATCGCCTACAAGACCCACCCCTTCCCATTTTCGAAACTCTTATATACCTGGACTGTATACTCTCAATATCATAAACTGATGAAAATACAGCAGTTAACATGCAGTTTTGAGGTCAAGAGTTCACTGCACGTTGTCTGTTGCATTTACGCAAAAACAGGTATAAATGTATGTCATTCCTCTTTTCGTCATGTATCAGATGAGAGTAAATGTAATATAATATAATGTCCTTAAAAGGATCCGACAAAAGTATGACGAGTAAAGAAAGAAATCTTCTCTTTGAAGGTGTCCTTAATTAAAAAGTTAAGGGAGATGCTAACGACATAATTAACTCAGAAAATGTTAATTAAGAACTTCTTACACATGATCATTTTTTGGACCTAGAAAGATTATCTCCCCTTTTCATGCATGGAGAGAAAACGAAAGGGAAATTTACTCAACACTAAAATACATTATGTCTCAATATCGGACTCAATCAAGTACTGATCGGCCAGACAATAATGAAAATGCAACATAACATGCTTCGAGTGCAGAAATATACATGTATACACACACACACACACACACACACATAGAGCATATATATATATATATATATATATATATATATATATATATATATATATATATATATATATATATATATATATATATATATATATATATATATATATATATATATATATATATATATATATATATATATATATATATATGACTGTCTGTGAAATATTTTCTGTTAAAACAGAATTCCATCAAATATAAGGAGCC
The DNA here is from genome assembly GCF_040412425.1 of Macrobrachium rosenbergii. Classification (NCBI taxonomy): domain Eukaryota; kingdom Metazoa; phylum Arthropoda; class Malacostraca; order Decapoda; family Palaemonidae; genus Macrobrachium; species Macrobrachium rosenbergii. The sequence goes on from NC_089786.1 coordinate 18,163,132, forward strand.
CATAAAGGCCAAGATGTGGAAAATATAAAAGTTATATAATAGTCCAGAGATTTTACCAAATTCATAGTCTCTCCTCAGGCAAATAGTGAATTGAGAAGAATCTTAATATCTGAAAAGCGACTCTTGAGAGATATTTATCTATAATATTCATGAGTCCCAGGCGCCTCTTGACAGATTCATTCCTTTGTTTATAATTTCTCTCAAAATCTTCTTAATCCAACCAGCGATTAAGAATATTAAAGAGAAATTGTCAACTGGAGTGACGTAACGGCTGACCTATGGACCTTCTGGTATAAATACCTCTTTTCTGTAACTTTTCTCATTCACTATTTGCCTGAGGAGAGACAGTTTGGTCTCTGAAATATAGCCTTTATCTTTATTTTTTTTATGGGCCACATTTGACATTTTGATAATATTTTTATGGCTCCATATATATATATATATATATATATATATATATATATATATATATATATATATATATATATATATATATATAATATACGCAACATTTTACTGCAGGGTTTAGGAGACACACCTCACTACGAAAGGTCTCTCGAGAGCTGTTTGGTCCTCAACAGTGAATTTGGTTCCTGATGCTTGGTACACTGTGTTCAGTCGATACCAGGGTGAAAAAGGGTATGGGGACTGTAACCTCATCACAAAACAATTTGCTCAGAACTATAAAATTTACAATCCTAGCTAGTTCCTATAATGATATAACTTATTTGGTGAACAAGGTAACCTTACTCATTCATTGTTCCCTCGGATTCAAGGCTCGTAGTGGTAGGAATATTTAAAGAGTATAATCATACGCACTCACGCACGTACACAATATATGCATATATATATATATATATATATATATATATATATATATATATATATATATATATATATATATATATATATATATATATATATATATATATATATATATATATATATATATATATATATATATATATATATATATATATATATATATATATATATATATATTTGTACACATACATACATATGTACATAAAATATATATACATGTATATATAACATATATATACACTATTTAAATCTTTTTCTCTTCATTACCAAAGTCTAAAAAAGAAACAAAAATAGTGCATGCAATCATACATTTCGTGTCCATTTTGTAACAATGCATGCAATCAGAAATTCATACATACACAGCACCGCCAAACCGTCTTCAGTTATGAAAAAACAAAAAAGAAGGGCAAAGGAACCGGTATCCTGCTATCATCGAGAACCACCACCTAGCAAATTCAGCCTCCGTAATGAGAACTCTAAAACGGTATGAAGAGCTATTAAAGAATCTTTACTTGGCTACCGTCCTAATTAACAAGTTAGCCTCAAGATCTCTGCCAAGGAAGTCAAAGGAAAAGGAGAGCAAATATAAAGGGGTTTCATCTGTTATCAGCACTTTGTGGCTCTGGGCTGAATGTTAAGTCGGTCGATGGGATTATGACGATGATATGATGATGATGATGATGATGATGATGATGATGACTACCATGTTTATGATGTTGACGATAATGAGGATTTACATATCAGATGCGGAAATATACGAGAGGTTCTCGGTGCTACGATGTCGATGGTAATGACTGTGAGCATCCCTTTATGGTAATTTGGTCATTAACTGCTGGATCCCACACACAGACACACACACACACAGAGAGAGAGAGAGAGAGAGAGAGAGAGAGAGAGAGAGAGAGAGAGAGAGAGAGAGAGATAGCTACTATACAAACACTTCCACTGGGTACGTATAGCTACTACGGTTTCCTTGTGTTCATGAAGAGGAAAACTCCATGAGCCGTGAATCTATTATCGAGACCGATAGCACCATATAGATGCGAAACTTGGAAATTCACTAAGCTCCTAGATCGGAAGTAAATTGTATGCGACAGCATTCCATTAATGTCGGCCCCAATCGTTTAAGCCTCCAATTAACATTCATCCCAGCCACAACCTAAGTTAATCTAACTTAACCCATCTCTTTGAAACTAGTGGTCGACATATCAGCGGCCAGGTGTGCTTGTTCCTGCTTGAGATAGCAGGATCAGTCTCAAACGGAAGGGTCCTGGATCAGGTATATCTTTGAGATTTTAAAACATGACAAAACAACCGTTGATCTGGAGTTTCGTAAATGCATGGAGGAGGAAAGACTACAACGCCTTGCAATGGAAGTTAAGTTGTACAGGGACAGGACCAGCCTGTGGACAAAGGAGATCACATAGAGACAGTGAGTCTGACAGTCACCAGTGGTGATTTGTAAAGTTAAGCATACCTTAGTTTAACCAGACCACTGAGCTGATTAACGGCTTTCCTAGGGCTGGCCCGAAGGATTAGACTTATTTGACGTGGCTGAGAACCAGTTGGTTACCTAGCAGCGGGACCTACAGCTTATTGTGGAATCCGAACCAAATTATACCGAGAAATTAATTTCTGTCACCAGAAATATATTCCTCTAATTCTTCATCGGCCGGCCAGAGATTCGAACGCGGGCCCAGCAGTGTGCAAGCCGAGAATTATACCGACCTGTCCAACGAGGAACTGTGGTGATGTCATGAAGGAGGCCATGTCTTCCGGAAACATATGACTCGGATGCGAATGATGCATTTGTTGAAAAAATTATTTTTGAACAAAAATATTTTTGAATAAATTCAATATCTAAGGGCCGTGCCCACCGCAACCCCTTCTGTTCTTCCAACCTTTACGGAGCCGCCCTTTGTTATGGTAATTAAGACGCCTTGTCTGTGCAAAACAGCTGTCTCAACAAGAAACGTCCCTCGGCTGCTTATTTTCGTAAGAAAAACAGATGCCAAGGCCGACCGAAGCACGTTTGGATGTATTAACATTTATTACTTCCACAGCTATAACACTGGCTATATAACACTGGCTACATACTGTAACTCCTTTTCTTTCCTTTGTGCCGCGTATTTCATAATGCTGTTTCGGCATACAGTGCCATATACTGAGATAAGTGGCCTGTTTGTCTCCGTGTCAGACTATATCACAGAAAAATGGAGAGAGAGAGAGAGAGAGAGAGAGAGAGAGAGAGAGAGAGAGAGAGATATTCTACAGTTACAGCTTTTTCTTCTTCGTTTTCTTCTTCTTCTTCCTCCTGTCCGAGAATTTCTACTATTCAATTGCATTTTCAAAAGAGACATGTTTAGTAAAACCATTTTATACTGCAGAGAGAGAGAGAGAGAGAGAGAGAGAGAGAGAGAGAGAGAGAGAGAGAGAGAGAGAGAGATTCTACAGTTACAGCTTCTTCTTCTTCTGTTCTTTTCTTCCTGTTTTCAAAAGAGACATGTTTGAGATTCTTCAGTTATTCTTCTTCTTCCTGTTCGAGAATTTCTATTATTCAATTGCATTTTCAAAAGACATGTTTAGAGAGAGAGAGAGAGAGAGATTCTACAGTTACAGCTTCTTCTTCTTCCTGTTCGAGAATTTCTATTATTCAATTGCATTTTCAAAAGAGACATGTTTAGAGAGAGAGAGAGAGAGAGAGAGAGAGAGAGAGAGAGAGAGAGAGAGAGAGAGAGAGAGAGAGACTCTACAGTTACAGCTTCTTCTTCTTCTGTTTAGAGAGAGAATTTTACTATTATTCAATTGCATCTTCAAAAGAGACATGTTTAGTAATACCATTTTTCTTCTGTTCAAGAGAGAGAGAGCATTTTCAAAAGAGACATGTTTTAGAGAGAGAGAGAGAGAGAGAGAGAGAGAGAGAGAGAGATTCTACAGTTACAGCTTCTTCTTCTTCCTGTTCGAAAATTTCTATTATTCAATTGCATCTTCAAAAGAGACATGTTTAGTAATACCATTTTATTTTGCAGAGAGAGAGAGAGAGAGAGAGAGAGAGAGAGAGAGAGAGAGAGAGAGAGAGAGAGAGAGAGAGAGAGAGAGATTCTACAATTAGAGCTTCTTCTTCTTCTTCTTTGTCTTCTTTTTCTTCTTCCTGTTCGAGAATTTCTATTATTCAATTGTATTTTCAAAAGGAAAGTGGTTAAACAATTCCCTTTCATCTTGTGTGTGTGTGTGTGTGTGTGTGTGTGTGAGAGAGAGAGAGAGAGAGAGAGAGAGAGAGAGAGAGAGAGAGAGAGTTCAGAAATCTACAAAATTTGTGAAAGACAGGACTGGCCCGTTCTAATATATCACACACATTAACACCCACACACACACATACAAATAATTATGGTTATTAAATTAAGGTCGTACCCAAAACCCATGCCTTGGTAACTCTTGAACAAATAGTCACATAACCAAAGCAAACTCCCGTTTTTCCGGAGGCGACGTTGTTGACATAGATCGCGACTCCTTTTCTGACGAAAACAAAGAAAGGAAAGATTTCCCAGCACTTTTCTTATTTTCTGTCGAAAGTTAATTAGGTCATAATGTGATTTTAATATTTGCCGGGCTCCATAACATTAATTGGTATTTCATGATCCGGCAGTTACTTTTCTGAGAAAAGGTCATTATCATTAAGACTGCTGTTGTTGCTATAATTATTACTTTTTTCAGTCTACGTTACTCAGTGTTTTCATGTTATGTTGCTCAAAGAACGACTTACTCATTTCCTTGTAGAATTCATCAGTTACCAAAGATATCACATCTTTGATTTCCTTAAAAACAGATATCGCTGCCTAATTTGTCTGCCTTGTTTGCATATAGTTCTAAAGCTATTTTCATTTTGATACAATCAGGTTTTTGTTTGAAGCACTGGTATGTATAGAAAAAAATTTTTATAACGAAATCCAGGATATGTTTTCTAAAGTAACTGAATACAAAAAATAAATTAATACATAGCTCTTTGCTAAAAATGGCATGAAAACATTGAGAAACTTAAGCAAAACAAGAAATTCTTAATTATTACTTTTTATCTGACATTTTTTTTTATGTCTTTTACACTTCATCTCCACTTGTGAATTTCTTTTTCCGTTCTGAGCTGCTCTCCCTATCTGACCCCTTCGGTTAGTTAGAATGCTTTTCCAACTAGGTTTACAGCTTGAATAATAATAATAATAATAATAATAATAATAATAATAATAATAATAATAATAATAATAATAATAATAATACTTTCATTATTAACATTTTTTCGCGCTGCTTTCATTCACTCACAACAAATTAACAACCGGATCTTTTTCTCCCTACATGTTGTACTCAGTACTGCAATTCAGAAAAAATAAAACATGGTTTCTGTTCTTAAGTGGAGCTACTTTTAATTATGCAAAAACCCGGAGGCAAGGAATAAATAATACCTTTATAAAGCCAACCTAGAAAGGAACTACATGCAAGAATAAGTGACGTCATATTATATATATATATATATATATATATATATATATATATATATATATATATATATATATATATATATATACATATTACTAGCTGACCCATCCAGTATTGCCCGCAAAAATTCTGAATGACATTCGCTAAACTATCTCTCTCTCTCTCTCTCTCTCTCTCTCTCTCTCTCTCTCTCTCTCTCTCTCTCTCTCTCTCTCTCTCTCTCTCGCTTTCTCCTCCTTAACACCCTTTCTTCTTCTCCTCTCACTCTCTCCCAACACACCCATTCACCATTATAGAATTCAACAACCTACGGCCGTGTATTCACGATCAAGTTTACCTGTCATTTCTTCTGACAGTTCATTGAAACTGCCGTTAAAACTTACGTGTAGGCAACAGTTTGTGGGCGGAGACAGTACACTCACCAGAAGGGATGAACTGATGATATTACCTAAATATCTTCCGACCAACTGACAGGTAATTGCACGTGTAGCACCAATTTCGTGACAGTTTGCCTCTGTATTTCATCAGGGAAGCATCTCAGACGCTCTGATCAGAATGTGAATAAATTATGTATAGGCGTTATTTCACTGTTAAACCCTTCAACGCTATTTGTAGGCCGTTATAAATCCAAATCATACAATACAAATCTAAAACAATATTTCCATGTGATACAGACAATTTGGTATAGGACTAGGCCAATGATGTCTTTTTATGATTATGTGTTACTATAATGATAGTAAACTTCACTGTCCAGTTCATAAAAAACTGAACCAACCCTTCAGTTCTAATTTAAACTCATTCATTAATACTGTATGAGAATAGATGTCTTTTTTTAATAAAAAACATTTAGTCTATACTCTGTTACGCCTTTTTACTTCTTTCCTATTATTAAGTGAATTGCTGCAAGAGTTAGCCTTCCACCCCCACATCATATTATGAAAAAAAGTGGCAAAACACTTTCCTATATTAGGCTAACTTCGACTTGTGATACATATTTTTTATATTGGTTTTAGGGACGTTTTTAACATAACCTAATAAATTACAACTCATTATCTTTTACAATAACATAAAATTCTTTAACATAGAATTGTGTATAAAGGTACACGTATGGCTTCTATAAACTTGGTCAAGTCGTACAATAACGAAATCATGAATCAAACAAAATCTTTCCCTTCTTGGAGGAATTTTTGCAATCGGTTACTTATTAGTTTGAATAAATACACGCTGATAAAGATAGAAATGAATATATATCATTCTAATATATAACCATTAACAATAATTTTATTTTCCTAAGTGATGGGAATACTATTCCTTACTGAGTGTGATTGCATCAGCAAAAGGTATGAATTGACGTGTTGTGTAAGCTGCGAGCACTTTGAGTTACTCAAAGTGCAGTATTTGCCGTTTCTTAATTTAATCCCTATTTGCATCTAATACATTTACCCTCCAAGTGCCTTTTGAAAAAGATTTCCAAATGTAATGATCTACATTCCTGTAAAGGTTTATTCTAGAAATTTCAGTTTTTATCATCCAGGTAATCAGTACCAAACAATGTGAAAAGAAACTTATCTTCTGTTTGCAGTTTAGTGTTTTGCCAATTCAGACAATAACTAATTCCACCCATCAACCGCTGGAGTGTCGAAGTTGATATTTTGATTATTCCAGCACAGCCAACAACATGTTGTTCTTCCTACACAATGTTGGTGATCATGTAATAAATGACGCAGAATCATGAGTAGGACCACACGCAAAAAGGGAATGTGTTTATTTGCTTATTATATCATATAACATCTTCAGCCATATGTATGAATGGGCAGGGCAAATGGCTTGTGATTATTGCTTTTCGCAAGATGAAGCAGTTGCCAGATGTCGCATAAGTAAAATTAACAGTTATTTTTTATATATATATTCCTAGGCGCTTGCTCTTGCAAAGAAGTAGGTATTAGAGTTATGGAATCATTTGAGGTATAATGAAATAACATCTAACTTCTCTACTATACGTACGAAAAGTTGCTGACTAATGTTTTTTCATTCCTTATGCAGATGCTGCCTTCCACTTTTTTGCATCATAAATTGTTGTTCTTCTCTCTAGGTAATAATTTAGTAATAATAAACCTCATAGATAGAGAAAGATTTCGCTCCAAAGTGTTTGAGTGATGCCTTGAGAGAGAGAGAGAGAGAGAGAGAGAGAGAGAGAGAGAGAGAGAGAGAGAGAGAGAGAGAGAGAGAGAGAGTCTGGTAGTGGTTTCTGCTGACTGAAAGAGTCTTGTTTAGCCACTACTACGCATGCACGGACTCAGTTTCGTTTACTGTGGAAAAAAATTATCGATTTAGGTCTTCAATGTAGATTTTTTCGAGGTAATTAACAATTATATTAATTATTATCATAAATTATTATCAAAATTCACATAAATTCTGTTAAAAATTGATGTTATGGAGGATTTATTGTTGTAGGTTAATCATACTTCCGGCAGCGCCAGAAGAAAAGGTTACGTTTCAGATGAAACAGGAGAATAAACCCAGAAAACTAAAGGAAAAGGTGACATAAAAACAAAAAATTGATTTGTTTTTTCTGTGTTTGTGTCTGTCACGGGGTAGAGGTTTGATTTTGAGTTATAAACCTTTCTAGGGTGACACAGAGGCTGTGCGCTTTATTTTGTCTACATCTGTCAAGCAGTTCGGATTTCTATAGTGGACAAAAAAAAAATAAATAAATATATATATATATATATATATATATATATATATATATATATATATATATATATATATATATATATATATATATATATATATATATATATATATATATATATATATATATATATATATATATATATATATATATAATTGAAATATAGCCAATTGAAATAGCCACAGTGCCCTCTCGAATTCTTCACATTTTTTGGATACACTTGTCACTGCAAAGCCTTAGATCTAAATGCATGAACTAAGGCTTTATAGTGACAAGTGTGAAGAATTCGAGAAGTTAAAAAAGACATTGTGGCTATTACAACTGTATACGTATCAGGGAAAATGTGACCAGTATATATATATATATATATATATATATATATATATATATATATATATATATATATATATATATATATGTTTATTTATTAAACAGTACCTATTACTTAATTGTGTATAAAGCACAACAAACTATATTAACAAATACGAAGGTAAAAGGTGTGAAGGGTCTCAGGAGAGAGAGAGAGAGAGAGAGAGAGAGAGAGAGAGAGAGAGAGAGAGAGAGAGAGAGAGAGAGAGAGAGAGAAACATTTCCGTATACTGTTATCCCCTCAAAAAAAGGGAGGGGGATTTAATTGTTGACGAACTTTGTTGTTTTAACACCACAAAATTTTTTCAAATCAATCAGGCAATCAATCAACGAAATTATTAATAACGGTCCTACAAAATACAACTTTTTTTGCTGAACAGTTCATCATTTCAAGGGTCACTGGTGAGCCTAACAACCCTAAAAATGTCAGCAGAAATAGTTTCGGATTATTATTATTATTATATTATTATTATTATTATTATTATTATTATTATTATTATTATTATTATTATTATTATTATTATTATTATTATTATTATTCAAAAGCTACAGATATACGTAAAGAAGAAATTAAAGAGAGAATGACCATGTGTTAGAAATTGAGGCCAGGCAGAGAAAAATATATATATAAAAATTAAAGATAAACTATGATGTTCATCGGAATTTTTCAACCATGAATATATTTTCCCAGTTCCATATAAGTCCCCGTGCCTGTCTTTTTCCTCCTAATACTAAGCTTCAGGATTCTATACTTGCCTCTGTAATCCCTGACAAAAAAATTCTTTCTTCCTTTAAGAGCAGAAAGGTCTATATCTTCATGTGTCTTCCCTGTTCTTGTTTCATGCCTGGTAGGTTTAGACTGAGCCGGCCTTGTGCCAGCACAGGTTCTTACCCCAAGGCGGCCCATAAGACTGGCAAGGCGTTGAAGAAGGATGAGAGGGCTGATGTGGACCTCTCCCCAACCACCAGAGAACGCTACGCAAGGGCGTATGGCTACCATCTCTTTGGTAACCAAAGGATAACGCTTTAATAGCCATAGCATGAGAATTTAGGAGGGAACGTAAGCTCCACAGCGGAGAATATTCCGTCAATGTTTACGAAAGGCTCAATGCTGAAACAGTCTCCACAGCTCAGATATGCAAAATATATTCGCAAAGGTTTCCTAAAAAGACTCGTTTGCATATTAGTGTCAACAAACAGAGTAAAGTAAACACACACCCACATGAGCTTGCGAGCACAACGCACGAAACCTTCTGGATGGTCTTTGTTTTCCATATTGCTTCGGAATAACAAAGATCCCCCCCGCCAAAGATCCCTGCAATTTTTACTTACCTTTATTTTGTTGATTCTTATGAATAATTATTCAGCACTTTAACATTTTGACTCACGTTCGACAGTCTTTATGAATATAATAACCATAATATCTACAGCTCTCACTCTCTCTCTCTCTCTCTCTCTCTCTCTCTCTCTCTCTCTCTCTCTCTCTATATATATATATATATATATATATATATATATATATATATATATATATATATATATATATATATATATATATATATAAGATGTGGTGGTTACTAGTAACTCAACAATAGAAGACATTGAAGCAGGAAGTATCTCAGGTGGTCCATAAAATACATTTATTACGACGTTTCAAAACACAAAGGTTTCATTTCCAGCTGTAAAGATAAAAAAATAAAATTAACATTAAGATAAAATACACATACAGGACAAATACATTATATTGAAAATTCAAAACTAGTTGTGGCAGGACCAACCATCAAAAGAGGAAGGAAGGACGAAAGTCAGAAGGGTGGTTGGCCAGAGACAAAAGGCACCACTCACGTAAGGTAAAGAGTTGTCGAGGAAGACTTAGTGTTCAATTGGGGACCTTCCAATAAACAAGGTTCCTGGATTGTCAGTAGTTTGCCATTCGGTGCCCGTCCCAATATTTCAAAATCTTTGTCATTGTAGCTATGTTTGCATTTATCTTGTTGCCTGATGTTGGAAAACTCAGGACTAGCAAGTTTGCTAAGTTCGATAGCTAACGCCCTTATGGAATCAATATTTTACAAGTAATTATTTTCACCACACTTTATCACAGGTATGTTTTTAAACTAACAACGTTTTTATTCCAAAAGTCTCCGTACCTAATGTGCCTAAACTTCCGTTTTATGCAAATGTACCTTTGATCCATGACCAAAATTTCTATGATGTAAAAAAGAAAACTCGTATCTAATTATATACCAGCTATTAAATTTAATACCATCCCGATAAATCCACTTACCTTGGGTAGTTTGTTTAAATTTAAAGATAAACTTGACCCTTTGATACCTCATGTGTTGTGTACAAGTTCAATTGCCCTAGATGTAATCTAGGGACCTACGTCCACACAGAGGTTACTGAGGGTCAGAATTGATTCCCGTAAGGGCGTTAGCTATCGAACTGGTAGCAAACTTGCTATCCTGAGTTTTCCAACATCAGGCAACACGCCAATAAATGCAAACATAGCATACAATACAAAGATTTTGAAATATTGGGACGGGCACCGAATGGCAAACTACTGACAATCCAGGAATCCTTGTTTATTAAACAACTTGTTTCCCAATTGAACACTTACAGTCTTCCTCGACAACTCTTTACCTTACGTGAGCTGTTGCCTTTTGTCGTCTCTGGTTTGTTCCTTCACTTTAGTCCTTCCTTCCTCTTTGATGGTTGGTCCTGCCACAACTAGTTTTGAATTTTGGATATATAATGTATTATGTCCTGTATGTGTATTTTATCGCTTTTAATGTTAATTTTATTGTTTTTTATCTTTACCTTGAAAATGAAACCTTTGTGTTTTGAAACGTCGTAATAAATGTATTTTATGGACCACCTGAGATGTACTTCCTCCTTCAACTAAAATTTCTCTCTCTCTCTCTCTCTCTCTCTCTCTATCTCTCTCTATATTACTCTCTCTACTCCTTAAAGTAGAGTGAATTGATATTAAAGCCACCTTCCAAAGTTTGTATGGTTGCTTATATGTATATATATATATATATATATATATATATATATATATATATATATATATATATATATATATACATATATGGGAACCATAATGAATATTTAATAAAATAAAATCCACCCCAGAATCAAGCCTTTAAAGAAGAGGCTGCTGAGTGCAGCGAACTTTATCTTGACCTCATCAGTTGCTAGTACCCATTTTAGGCTGGGTAAACTGGTGGGCGGTCGGCCGAATGCGATCCATAGACCAAAGAAATGTAAGCCAAGCAATGCACCAATCAGCAACTGTGCCCACTTAGGCTACTTGCATCTTCCAAGGATGGGAGGTTGGGTCGTTATACTACTAGTCCTCTGGTCAGAGAAATTAAGAAATATATTGAGTTTGTGACCAACATATTTAGATATATTATAAATTTATATCATTATCCTAGTTGAGAATAGGAATGTGTGTGTGTGTGAGTACTTCCTGAAAAGGAGAAAAATAACAGAAATTATGTATATATAAATATATACTGTATATATATATATATATATATAATATATATAATATATATATTTATAAATGAATATTGCATATATAAATGAATCACGAATGGAACGATGAATAAATAAAGACAAAATTGCACTCCATTCAAGAGAAACAATGGTGAAGTGCCTTTCGAAATATATTGTCAACTTGGCAGTTAAGTAAAGGACGACAAGTCGGGCCTTTTATCTTATTATATATATATATATATATATATATATATATATATATATATATATATATATAAATATATACATACATATATATATATATATACATATATATATATATATATATATATATATATATATATATATATATATATATATATATATATATATATATATATATATATATATATATATATATATATATAATATATATAATATAATTTGATTCTAAAATGCCTCCCCAGTATATTTAATATATAAATAAACCAATTAATGGCGAAATATTAAGAAACTCTCAATGTAAGATTAACCCTCAACTTCCAATCTCGTCACCAGATGGAATACAGTCATGCTTATTTTCCGTACCAACAAGCGTATCCAAAAAACGAAAATCGAGAAATTAAGAGTCATTATGACCAATGAAGATCAGAACATAATTATGTCAGCAGAAAGGACTTTTAGAATCTCTCGTATATATATATATATATATATATAATATATATATATATTTTATATATATAGTGATAATATATATCCAAAAAATGTGAAGAAATATAGAAATTAAGATATCATATATATATATATATATATATACATAGTTGTGTTATATAATACACATACAGTATATATCATATATGTGCCTATATATATACATTATCTATCTATATATATATATATATATATATATATATATATATATATATATATATATATATATATATATATATATATATATTTACATATATATATATATACATATATACATATATATACACAAACACATGCTGTGCACGTGTGTGTGTAGACAAAAGCGTAATTTTGTATGCATAACAACGAATACTCCGAAAATATATAAACCTAACTCCGATTTTTACATTTCTTACAATATACAAGCAGTAAGAAAAGCAAATAACAAACAAGCAAAGTAAAAGCATAGCACAAACAATGTGTCCCCACTGGCTCGCGACCAACTTGTGCCTGGGAGGAGGCAGACTGGTGGAACGTTGAAGAGAATATCGTCATGGTTCTTCCAAAGATAACAAAATGCTTTTTCTAACAAGATGTGTTCATGAAACAGGAATAACCTGGGGGCAGTTATATTTGGTAAGAAGGTTATAGTTAG
>NC_089786.1:18178839-18191339 GCF_040412425.1 Macrobrachium rosenbergii
ATACAAGAGACTCGAGGATTGCCAGCTGCTGAGGAGAACGAGCCCGCGACAGAATTTTAAATTGATTGTATTCAATGTTTATTCTGCATTTTTTAGCATGTCGTCGAATATTGGAAAACTCTGGATTCGACAGCTAGACCCCAGTACGATGGCTAACACCTCTGTGACAATCAATGAGGACTTTCAGTAAACTACGAGAGGCATCGACGTATTTACCCTGACTACACGGGGGGTAAAGCCAATATACGTCAAGTCGCATCACTTCCAGGACGCCATGTTTGTTTACATTTAGGGCAAGGTGTGCAGCGCTCCAAACGGCCACGGGGCATAACTATTAGCTTGGTGGGTGATGGCAATGTCTATAAATGCCTTTGGTGATGGAGATGCCCTGTCCCAGATTGAGCGAAGATAAAATGAACTTGGACGCTTACCAGTCAAAATGACAGTTCTCGATTCCCATGTTAATTTCTGCCACTGTATTGGAATTTGGAGTCAGTTCTAATCAGACCTTTGTTTAGAGAAGGTAACCATTATTTTGCTTCTCATTATCGATGATCCTTCCTGTGGTGCTTATGGATGGACGCAAAAATTCAACAAGACTTCAAATCCATCCATTACATTTCATTAGTGAGTAGCAATGATTTGCAATTGTTTCAAGAACGTTGATTTCTTATTCATGAAAATATAAAGATTATGTTCCTTATTTTATTGTCATCCTTATTTTCATCCTTCTATTCTATAAAAAAAAAGTGAAGATAAAATTATTATTATTTCGGTAGATGAAACCTATTCACGTGGAACAAGCACACAGGGGCCACTGACTTGTGAAGTTCAACCTCCCACCGCAGACCACACACTGCAGCGGTATACGATCATTATACAAAGCCAGTGATTTTAAATCGCCTTGGGGGAGGCGCGAACTCGCGACATCAGAGCGGCATGTCACGACACTAGTGACCATACCAGCGGGCCAGCTAAATATGATGGAAACAGTTATATTTCAGACAATGAAACGTTTCAAATTTTTTTCTTTCTCTTACAGTTTTCCGAAAGGCGAGTCCATGAGAAATTAATGGGTTTGTGCTTTAAAGACGCGAAAACTTTACTCCAACGAATCTCGTTTATGCTCTAAGCACTTTAGAGCAGAGAACTTTTATCGGATGGCATTGAAAGTTCGTTTGCACAATGAAGTTATACCGAGTGTATCTGAATCTTCTCCTGAACATTTGCAGCCAAAAACTACAGAAAAAAGGAAACCGCCAAAACAACACCAAGAAGCTGACGTTTCGACGTCTGAATGCCCACCAACCAAAAATTCGCAAAGTGAAGTTAAGAATCTAAAGCGAAAAATCATACATATTGAAAAGAAGTTGAGTGTTTAGAGAAAGAAAGTAAAACTATTGCACAACAGATCAAACGTCGTCTTATAAAGAACAACAGTGATTTGAATAACGTTATATGTGAGCTAAAGCGGAAAACGCTTGTAAGTGATGAAAGTTTGGTTGTTTTAGAGAACTGTACTGCAGGTGTTGCAAATCTTTTGAAAAAACAAACTGCAAAACATAATGAACATCGCTACAAAATGAATATTTGCCAGCACTGCGAAGTTTTGCTCTAACGCTGCACTTTCATTTTCGACGCTTGTTTGCCACATCCCACAACAATTACAAAATGGTATCACCAAGTGGAGCGGATACCAAGGTTTACTAATTATTCGTTTGAAGACGAAAGCCGAAGCTGCAGAGAAAATGGGTAAGAGTGTTCCCCCATCCAGTGACAGAGGAACCCGTATGCAAATTTTTTTATCCTTGTCACATGCTAAAATTAGTGAGGAATGCATCTGGAGAAAGAAAGAATTTCACAGACGGAGAGGGAAATCACATTCAATGGGATTTCATAGAGAAACTGCACAAATTGCAAGATAATGAAGGTTTACATTTAGGCAATAAACTGAGTTCACAACATCTTGCGTGAATAAAAAGAAAAATGAATGTTAAGCTTGCTGCTCAACTTTTTAGTGAATCCGTTGCAAACTCCTTGCAATATTGTTTAGAAAACAACCTTGCTGATTTCAAAGGATGTGAGAAACAACCAAATATTCAGTAATTTATTTGATATCTTTAATTCAAGAAATCTTTGCAGTCGTGACTTTAAATATCAATGCAACCAAAAAATGCATTTTGTTTACAGAATTTCTAGGGAAGGATGAAGCTTATTTGAGGAATTTAAAACTTTCTGATGGAAAAACCGAGAACTTCAAGGCTTTCTGGAAGGATGAATTTAAACTGAAGAACAAACCGAAGGGTTTCAAGGCTTTATAAATGCTGAAGTATCTTTGTTTTTTTGTTGCTTTGAGTTGGCATTTTGCAATTTGAAGTAGTAGTAGAGCCTGCAGCGAAGACAGAGCCGGATGATGGAATTCAGGAGACTTCCATCTTAATGAGCTACAGTGCCACACTGCACTGCAGGAAAACAATTTGTCAACAACAGGCTGAACAGCGCAAGATCGACCTTACCTTAGTTTCTCATTAGGAAATGAAAAGAAGTGCATGTTTGAATCTTTTCTTTTGTCATTGTTACACCCATAGGCTGAATAATGAGCTGGCATTGTCAAGCAAGTTGCAGTGATTTGGGAAAATTAAGATGTATCAGAGCCTACCGTCACCAAAGGTATTTATAGGCTTTGCCATCACCCACCAAGCTAATAGTTATGCCCCGTGGCCGTTTGGAGCGCTGCATACCTTGCCCTATATGTAAACAAACATGGCATCTTGGAAGTGATGCGGCTTGGTATATATTGGCTTTGCCCCCGATGTAGTCAGGGAAAATATGTCGGTGCCTCTCGTAGATTACTGAAGTCCGCATCGACTGTCATAGAGGTGTTAATCATCGTACTGGGGTCCAACTGTCGAATCCAGAGTTTTCCAATATTCGACAGCATGCTAAAAAATGAAAAATAAATATTAAATACAAACAATTTAAAAATCTGTCGAGGCCTCGTTCTCCTCAGCAGCTGGCAATCCTCGAGTCTCTTGTATAAAACAGGTGGTCCCGAAGTTAAACAACCAAACTGCCTCCACTCCTCTTTTCTTAGCATAAGTTTACCCTGCACTTTTAACGTTTCTCCTTGTCACTCGCATTATTTCCTCCCACTTGGATGGTAATACCTTTCTCCTGGCATTTTAAACTGAATATTTTGTATTAGTTTTTAGCATAGTATTTTTACTACGAGTTATTTTATGTTGTTTTAATGTATTTGTATGTATTTTACAGCTTTCATAAAGAGGTTAGACCTTGAAACGTACGTAATAAAACATGCACATGCCTAAGGTGTCTTCCTCAAGTTCCTTACGGCTATATATCTATATATCTATATATATATATATATATATATATATATATATATATATATATATATATATATATATATATATAAATATATAATTATATATATATATATATATATCATACATACATAAGAAAGCAACTATAAAAACTCCATTAAATACCATCCAGTTTGAATGTCCTTTTAGTAATTCTACTAATACATCGTGACATTTTTTATATGCACGAACATTAAGCTAAAAATGTCTGTTAATATCGAATTCACTCAAACTCGGAATAACATACTCGTACACCGAAGGGAAATTTACAAGTGATAAGCGATCCGTCACCAGGGGTGCTCGAACCACCGAATGCGTGCGTATGTGTATAGGACGCGATTGGTAGCAAAATGTTGAAGCTACTGAGATTAATGTTTGCGTATTATATGCGGCGTCGGAAGATTAGGAAGGGGGAGAAATGTGGGGATGAGTATAATTGGTAGAAAGGTTGGGGGCGAAGGGGAGGCGGTTGTCACAGGATGAATCTGAGAATTTTGAGTTGATTCAGTGATGTGAATTGAATGGGATATGACAGGTTGGAGAAAAATGTCATAGATAAAATTGCTAAGAGGCAGGAGAAAAAGACCTAGAAAGGGTTGGATAAGGATATTGGATAGGAAAGCCATTAATATGCAATAACCAGAAATGGACCTGAGATTGGAGTGAAAAATACAGAGTGGGTAGGTGGTTTTGATGTGCTACTGGTGAGTATTTTATGTAGGTGCATGACGCAGCTAATGTTGTGGAAATTATATTACACAGGGGACTCATCCACGGTTCAGTAGTTAAAGCATGAGTGTAGCAGTGGTCATTTTTGTGCTGCTTTGTACTAGAGTCACCGCTGTTAAGGTAAACTGTGTCATGCTGAAATTGTGTGTGCATATATATATATATATATATATATATATATATATATATATATATATATATATATATATATATATATATATACATACAAACATATATATATATATATATATATATATATATATATATATTATATATATATATATATATATATATATATATATATATATATATATATATATATATATATATCAGAACATATATTTAAAATATGAATATATATTACATACATAACATATAATTATATCACTTATTTGCCATATATATATAATTGAATATACATTTAAAATGAAATCATAACAGACAATTATATCACTTATTTGCCCGAGGTAGTGAATTGACCATGTCATCGAAATTCATGGCTTTTGCGTAAAACAAATCTCTCTCTCTCTCTCTCTCTCTCTCTCTCTCTCTCTCTCTCTCTCTCTCTCCGTCTGCTTATATCCCTCGTAGCTTACTGCAACTGCAACGAACAGCATTTGCAACCTGTCTGAAATGGACCTGCTCTCTTTGAAGTCCCGGTTTGCGTGTTTGTATGAAGGGTGGAAGAGGGAGGCAAAGGTGGCCGTTACTAATACATATTATATCTCTTGCGTAAATTTGGATTAACTGACATGCAGAAAAGAGGAAAAGAGTCTCTCTATTAGAAATAAAATATCTTTGATATAAAATATACAAAAATAATAAAGAGATACTTCCTACCAACTGAAAAAATAGGCATCTATGTGTATTGTATTGCGCGGTTTTGTAACCTCAGATGCTCCATAAGAAAGCACATTCTAATTCTTTTGACAGATACTGAATCTTAATCTATATATGAATACTGAAAGAAAAAATCCCAACTAGCAATTCAACTAAATGATATCAGGTGTCCGTTCAGAATTTCACATCACAGCAAATTCAACAAAGCAAGTGTTATATTCTATAACCGGATCTGTATTGTGTATTAATTGAAATCAATTTCTGTATAAGATTACATTTTACATCGTCTTTATGATTCTGAATTGAATTCAATCATCCGCCCACTGATATTAATAATTTCCTTGTTAAATCGTTTTCAAAGATTCTACCCACTTTTCAAATACATTAATGTGTGAGCAATATGTTGCTTGTTCAGAGCATAAATCAATTGATTAACATATATATATATATATATATATATATATATATATATATATATATATATATATATATATATATATGTGTGTGTGTGTGTGTGTGTGTGTGTGTGTGTTTATATACATATATTTTTATATATGCATATTATATAATATACATATGTACTGTATATATATATATATATATATATATATATATATATATATATATATATATATATATATATATATATATATATATATATATATATATATATATATATATATATATATATATATATATATCGACTAACAAATATATACATACATAAAAGCATACATAAATACATACTTATATATACAAATGCATAAATATATGTACATATATATATATATATATATATATATATATATATATATATATATATATATATATAATAATCTGTGTGTGTATTTTGTCAGGTAAGTGTTTTATTTCTATAAGAAAATATGGTCGCTACTTCACCGGATTGGGGAAAACATTCCAAAGCCAGCTTTAAAAACTTTAGTTTGATAGATATTCTAGAGTGAAAATATATCTGTGACTGGAAACCCTCTTAATACACTGTCATCCATAAATAACCAAAGCTTTTGAAGAACACAGTATTTGTCGGTAACACTGATGCCATGAATTCACCCAAAAATACGAAATTGAAGAGGATGAGTGGTATGTATGAAAATCGGCCAACCTGAAGCTACATGAGCGTGAAACCAGACCAATCTAAGATTATATAAGCATTAAAATCGACTAACCGAAGATTGTATACATCTGAAAGTAAGTATACCTTAGTTTTACCAGACCACTGAGCTGATTAACAGCTCTCCTAGGGCTGGCCCGAAGGATTAGACTTTATTTTTACGTGGCTAAGAACCAATTGGTTACTTAGCAACGGGACCTACAGCTTATTGTGGAATCCGAACCACAGTATGGCGAGAGAAATGAATTTCTATCACCAGAAATAAATTCCTCTAACTCTTCATCAGCCGGCCGCGGGAATTGAACTCCGGCCCATCGAATGACAGTCTGAAGCTCAACCGACTCAGCCAAAGAAGGGCTTGTATACATCTGAAAACCAGCCGAAATGGTTATGAAAACGATGGGAAAAAATACCTCTTTTATAGAAGGTGGAAGAAAAGACCCACTGTTATGATGGCATAAAACCTAACAGACCTGAGTTATGAAAAAGTAAAACTGGAAAAAACCTGGCGCCATCGAAGCATAAAAGCTGCATGACAAAGGGTCAGGATGCGCAAAACTGAACGACCCAGCGAGAGAACCGGAAGGACAAACTGGTAAGGAGGTGCAAATATGGAAGGACCAAACATGAAAACGTGAAGGCCAGAGGCACCCAGGGTATGTTAATGAAAACATTGAAAGCCCAGAGGCGCAAAAACCGAAAAGACTTCGGGTTACAGAAGTGTTAACGGGAAGACATAATGCTATAGGAGCAACAGAACTGGAACACCCAAGGTAATGGTGACGAAAATAAAAAGACACCCACTTGAAAGAAGTTTAAGTTAGATTTGGGTCTTGAAGTTTAAGTCAGACTTCTGGTGTTGGATAAATATCAACAAACCTAAATTTCTGGATATTACATTATACAAAGCAAGAATCATAAAGTTATGGAATCGCAAAAGCAACACACCTTTTATGGTTCTGCAAAATGTAACACTAGATTTTTCAACTGAGAAAGAAACATAGATAATTTATATGCAACTGCAAAAGCAACAGACACAATGATAGTATAGAAAAAGCAACAAGCATGAACTTACTGTATGTGTGTGGAACTGTACCAAGAAACAAACCTATATTTTATGAATTGCACATACCAACAAACCTTAAAAAGGAACACACCTGAATTTATGGGATTAAAAGGAGCAAACCTGGATCTATGGAACTGCAAAAAAAGAACAAACCTAGATTTTGACAGTTAAGCTGAAAGCCTAGAATCATCAGACTGTAAATAATAATAATCCCAGATTGACTGGATAAAAAAAAACCTGGAATTACGCAGCTCTAAATAGATATTTGGAATTGTAATAAAAATCATACAAAAATTAATGAATATGTAAAATGCACAAAAGTAAGTTTATGATAACGTTAAAAGTAATAATATGCTTAAGTATTTTCTGCTCATTTCTTGCTAATCAAAGTTTCTGGTTTAGAATTTTCTATACGTTGAGAATGTCACGGAGGTTTGATTTACTTCCTTTTCAAAAAGGTGGCATTATTTGCACTGGATGTAGCTTTGTTGGGGCCTGACCTTCTGCTTCCATGCCACTGAATTTCAATAACTAACTTATATATAAGAAGGAATGATAAGATCTCCTCAAGCAACTGATAATACACTTACAAGTTAATACTTTACTGAGTTTAACAAATACCCAGGTGACAATCGCATTTGAAATCATTTTCCCTCTTTGGCGTCAGTATTGCAATTTTTATCCGTCACCCCACTGATACACAATTAAAATAGAATTTCCGTAATTTCACATTATACCACATAGCCTAGAGGTAGTAGCAAGCTACTCTTGTTTTAGAAGGGAGAATACCATCATACCATTAACAATTAATTACATAGTCCTCTCGTGACGGGCATGGCAATTACAGTGCTACAGCCTGCTATATTCTGGCTGATGTATTTTGGTATAAATGATATGTTTTAATATTGAAAATTACCTTTGTAACTAGCCTAGCACAGTTTGACCTTTAGGTCTTGCATCATATGAACTGTTATTAAAAGTCCTAGAATAGGTTATTTCGCTCATGGGTACAAATAATGGATGGGCATCAAATCTATCAAGGACAGATAAGTTGCATGATTTTGCCCGTTTTGATGACCACTTTGATTTATCCTATACTGGACCGTATTTCATAATGACTGTAACCTATGGGCTATATGAAATCGTGTGCCAAAGCCAGGCTTTGTAATTGGAGATATACCTTGCTTAAAAAGAAAACATTAGGCTGACTAAGGGAAGAATGATAAAAGAAGTTAAGATAAACATCCGTTCTTTTCGACAATGTCTTCCGTCTAGTGAGCTTTAGGGTATTTTAATTACGGCAGAACACAGGCCCAAATCCTCAACAAACCTACGATACATAGTCTTAAGTTTTATCAAATTACACGAAGTCAACACATATTGTACTGCTTTTTATCATAGGTAAGATTCCTGTCTAAAATAAAAGGCCTCTCTCAGAACACTAGAAACATCAAATACTTCTTCTGTACAGAGCTGTGTTTGCCAGGCCATATCAGTTAACATGTGACGCAGTTAGTAAGAGGCAATTCTGCTGAGGGATAGACCCCATCTCGATTAATGACCGAAAGATTTTGACGCATGTGTTAACACGAATGTAGTGACATAAATAGCAGGGAAATAGTTTATAGATATATTAATGAAATTTTAATAAAAATTACTTTTATATATGATGAAAAATAGAAGAGAAATGTGTCATTTTTGTGGAGATGTAGAAAACAATACGCATCTGATATCAATTTGTCACTCGCTCAAGGGAATGTTGTCTTGGTCTGAGTCACTTTTCAGGAAATATTGCAAGATCAAAGTAAACAGTTTACTAGGAATACTGAAATTAGACTTTGAAGCAGGGATAAACAGATACGAAAACGGGCAATGGTTCTGTTATCGGATTTTTTGACAGCATTGTGGCAATCTTGTGTGAAGCTTTTGAAAAATTAATAACCATTTTACAATAAAATATAGTGATGATATAATGTAAAATAAATAATGATAAGGTATGCGAAAATTAGCTGTAGACAGGAATTTTTCTTTATTATACTGCACTGCGGCAATTATTAAAATAATGTAAACACTGCACACTGAAAATTTTAAATGAACGAAAAAGAGAATTTCTTGCCAGGAACTACATGTTTATGCGCCAAGAACGGGTTTTGTAAGCTTGCCTGAGGGCTGAATAAAGTGAGCGTCCCCTAAGATCAAGCTAATTATGTCATAGATCCAGTTACCAATATACTGTATATAGACTCGATTACCCTGAATATTTTACTTACGAAATGTACTCGCTATATGTACTTGGTGGGGACCAGTAGAAGAAGCAAAATTTTCATAATGGATAATTTGCGTAATGGACTGAATCATCTTTACTTCTGATGCACTGCTATAACGACCACCTCAAACGTCTAAAACCCTCCTGTAACGACCATCTTATACCTATAAAGTTCCGGCCGACAAGATGATCGTATACACACACTCCATAAACTAGGTCGACCCAATCCATTAGCTCCTCGAAATTTAAGCTACGCATAACAGCTTTCCCGATGCCACACGTGATAGGCAGAGTGCCAGATCGACGGTGTGGCCTTGTGCTCTGTGTATATGAAACAACATAACTGCAATGACCTCCTTTATTTCAAATGGCACAATCCTGAGAGATTCAGAGGGAACTGGTGCTGGAGGCAATGGGTCCCAGTAAGGCCCAAGAGTAAACGGAGATGACTCCCCTTCCCATGAAACGGAATCCTTTCTACCGAAATTCCGTTCTACCTGATTATCTTACGAAAACATCCCACTGCAAATGATTTCCCTCGGGTAGGTAAAATTTGTGTGGACAGACTTATCGGAGATTAACCATATGTTTTCATAGGGTCGTTAAGGAGCGTGACGATCCGCGTAGGACGCGATCTATACCAGTCGACTCCAAAGGTTTAATTCTTTTTAACGGTCCGCTAATGATTGAATTTCAGTCTGGGTTTCCTCTCGAAATACCGCTGTCGATTATTCAGTCGACTCTAATCAATTTTTTTATCTATTTTTTTTCTATTAAACCAAATATTTTTTTTCTTTTTCTATTACGAGTGTCTTTCCGAAGAACATTTTCGGTTTAAATTCAGACGTTCATATTTCAACGTCCCTTGCTATAACTGTGACGAACAAAGTTACACCCTTATGAACATACAGTAAGTCAATCGCCGGATATATATATATATATATATATATATATATATATATATATATATATATATATATATATATATATATATATATATATATATATATATATATATATATATATATATATATATATATATATATATATATATATATATATATATATATATGTCAATCGCCGGATATCATATACACACACACAAATATATATATATATATATATATATATATATATATATATATATATATATATATATATATATATATATATATATATATATATATATATACATATATATATATATATATATATATATATATATATATATATATATATATATATATATATAGAAATAATCGACACACAATCACGTATGGAACAGAAATAAATTTCTGATGTGAGTCAGAAATTTATTTCTGTTCTACACGTGACTGTGTGTTGATTATTTCTATCATATTCACTCAGAAGGGATAATTCGAATGAAATGCTGTCAATTGCGTCACTGCTGAGTCGGGAAGTTGGGGAAAATAAGCTGGTATGCAACTAGTTAGCTTGCCCAGGTAAAGCCTCAAGTACAGTGATACTCAGGTTCCAACTTCTTTTATGACTTGTGTGGCTTGGTTGGCAGTGGTCTCGCCTTTCAATTGAAAGACCTGGGTTCGATCTGATGTGAGTCAGAAAATTATATATACATATATCATATTTATACATTATTTATATATACATATATATATATATATATATATATATATATATATATATATATATATATATATATATATATGTCTATATATACATATATATATATATATATATATATATATATATATATACATATATATATATATATATATATATATATATATATATATATATATATATATATATATATATATATGGTTAAATTCTATCACTTAAGCACATCATGCAAACAGTCTGATTACTGGAAGAGCTTAGGCTAATTTGATAATAAGGCTAATTGCAAATGACGAAATATAAACGCGGCATCTCCTCCTGTTTGCCGGAGTCTTACGCAAACTAGCACTCGCGAGCTAATCAAGATATCCGTATTATGAAAACCCTATTTGAGCTCGCGAGCGCGTCACATCTTAAGCTGCTAATATTTGCGAAACGTCCCCCGAAAAACATCTTCGGAAATCAAATCATCTCTGGCGGAGGTTCCGGACGAGCTTTGATGTCAAGTTTCATATTGGCGCCTTTGAGGGCCGTAATTTGTGACGCCTAAATGGTCACGGGAGAAGCATTAAACGTCTCAGAACTGAAAAATTCTCTCATTACCATCGTTGGTCGCAAACAGGTGCACGCATATGAATATAAAATAAATATATACAGGAACATTCAATATATCTATTAGTATCATATTACACGGGAAGAAAAATATTGTGGATTCTAAATTTCATCGTAAGACTCATAGGATTGTGATAATTATATTCTACAAAGGAATATATGATAACTTAGTATGTTAATGCAGAAATATGATGCAATACAATACAAACGTTCGTGCTGTAAAATTCCACATTCTGACCTTTGTATTCATTATACAAGTTCACAACTGTGAATTCTAATCTCTCCAGTGTGGACATGTAATGAAAACGGAAGAAAGGTGTGGACATATAATGAAAATGGGAGAAAGGGGTGGCTTGCTTGTACGTCCTCCGTTTCTCTCATGACTTATAATTATATATATATATATATATATATATATATATATATATATATATATATATATATATATATATATATATGTATATATATATATATATATATATATATATATATATATATATATATATATATATATATAAATATAAATTCCTACATATCAGAAATACAGGGCATGTCATTAACTGGGAGTGGGGAGGAGTTGGTTTTCAAAAGTAGCTGTCCGTACAAAAGAAGGATGCTGGAATCTGCTATCATCAATCAAACCAACAATATGAACCTGTCAGGAGGACATTGGAAATCGGATGACATCGATAATCCTCAAACCCTCCTGAAGTGACCCAAGAAACAATCCATCGTAAAATAAATTTGGTCATTCTCCTCCTTAAGAAGAAAATAACATCGGCCTTTTATGTTTTTGTATATATACCATTGTAACACCTGTCCATATTCTACCAGAACAGGGGCACAGAAGCTGCTGAAATATATGGTTTCAAC
>NC_089786.1:18193839-18213839 GCF_040412425.1 Macrobrachium rosenbergii
TCTCACTCTTCCAGCCTCCTATACTTTAGTTTCTGTTTCCCTGGCCCAGCTCACTCAGTCCTATTATTTGTACATATATCAGTACTTTCTTTCTCTCATTTGACAAAAGTTACGGAAAACTCTTATTCTACAATATATGGCAACATCCCCATTTAAATACACACAAAATATATATTTAATCAAGTTCAAAAGCCCACCGAAACTCCCACTAAAGTGACAACTAAAATATTTTCTACACTGGAACGTCAGCGAACAATTAAATTTGACACAACATACGGCCTACATATACGATACATAATCAATAGGTATGCTAATATTTCTTTGACAGACAACATGACAGAGATGAAATCGCAGTTATCACCATAAATGTTGATGACCTGATTTAATTCAGTGCGCTTGCTGCACCAATAAAGTTTATATGGAATTTGTCCGTAGAATCGATCGTCATTTCCCCGTACATTATTGCAAATGCCTCAGACTTGAGTCTAGAGAAGTTAGTATTTGCAAAATATATTAAAAATCATAACGATTAATCGCATTTGATGTACATATGCAACTAGTCACTTCCTGAGGAAATATAATTGTACACACACACACACACACACACACACATATATATATATATATATATATATATATATATATATATATATATATATATATATATATATATATATATATATATATATATATATATATATATATATATATATATATATATATATATATATATACATGGGCCTTTCCCTCTTAAAAGGATGGCACCAAGGGTTGTTTACCTTTGGTTCTCTGCAAGTCTCTTTTGGGATGAGGGTGCTAGCCCAATGCCCATCTTGGCCCTGGTTGCAATCCATCACATTAGATAGCAACTAAATACCTGTTTCACATCTTAGGCCAAGAGAGGCACAATATGTGTTTGGGGAAATGACCAAAAACGAGAGTGACTGCGTGAGAGCTCTCTGGCGTGCGCTTGCAGTGACTGATTTCAAGTTTTCTGTAAAAGAAAACTACTGAGATGGCTACTTGTCCGTCGGCCCGTACTTTTTCTGTCCTCCCTCAGGTCTTAAAAACTACTGAGATTAGAGGGCTGCAAATTGGTATGTTGATTATCCACACTCCAATCATTAAACATACCAAATTGCAGCCCTTTAGCTTCAGTAGTTTTTATTTTATTCAAGGTTAAGGTTGGCTATGATCGTACTTCTGGCACTGCTATAGGTACCAACAACACAGGCCACCATCGGACCGAGGCTGAGTTTATGGCCGCGGCTAAGAGTTTCATGAGCCGTGGCTGTTTCATACAGCGTTATACGCTGTACAGAAAACTCGATTGTGCCGAAGAAACTGCGGCGCATTTTTACTTGTTTAAAGGTGGTTTGTGGCCGTCGTCTTCCGAAATTGCCCTGCTCTTCGCTTCGAATCGACCCCCTTCAATGTTGCACAAAGAAGCAGCGGCATTTGCAAAGCGACCTCGCATCCGCAGTTAATGTCAAAACTGTCCTTATTGTGGTAGTTCTTGGGTTATTTAACTGCAGGCTGAAGTGAATTTGTCCTTTGTTGCGCCGTTCTTGAATGTCCTTTGGCATTCCACTCTCTAATATAAGCATTTATAAAGCCCTTTCACGCGAGAGCTAATGGAACAGGTCTTGCAATGTTCTCGTGCTGCCCTGATTCAAAGAAGAAAAAAATATGAATAGTCAGGAGACGGGAGAAGGGAGAGGCAAAACCGCGAACGAAGCAGTGAGAGCACCATAATAATGTTTGAATATAAACTACAAAGAAGTCACATTGAAAATAAAATCCAAGCAAGCAAACCTGAAAATGATTTAATTAAAAGCAAGAAAAGCGCGTGGGAGGAGAATATTTGCAGAAATGTAAATATGAAATCTAAAATTTCATAAAGGATTCTATGATTATACAGAAAATGAGATGAAAATCTATTTCAAAAGAATTTTTACGGCGTGAGTATGAATGACACGAAAATTAAAACTTCGGCAATGATAGAGCGAATTTACTAGAAAAGGGGAAAAAGTTTTTCTGTTAGATTCTTTTGTAAACGTAAGCTCGTGAGAAACAGACAAATGGTAATCTAGTGATTTTTTGTGTTTTGCGGAAGTGTACAGAAGTGAGACTTCAGGAAAATGGAAATTTCATCAAACAAAAGGAAAGTTAAAATTCCTCTAAGAGTAGTTTAAAGATACTAATTTAGAAGGAAGATTGGAGTTTGTTAGAAAATGTAATTTGTGAAAGTTTAAGTGTAATAAAAATATGTAAATAAAAATCCCGGCAAGAATGGTATAAGTATAGAATAACAAGAAAACAAGTTTACTTCATTTACCCTATACTTGGTGTGTGTGTGTCTGTCTCTGTCCATCCGAGTGTGTATTGGTATATTGCGTTCCCTCTAAAGACGAGAAACTGAAATTCCATCACGTAGCGTTTGAAGGTACAAGAAAACCAAAGGAAGTTTGCGGGAGAAGACGTATTTCTTGTTTTTACTGCCATCTTTGACAAGACAAAAATATGAAAACCCATTAAGGGGTTAAATAAAAGTTACACGGACAAAGCTATCTGGGCTGTCCAGATTTCACAGGGCAGAACTTCCAGATGCAGTTTCCTGCACTCTCCAGCCATCTGATACCACGCGGCAGTGCTTCCAGTGACGGTGAAGCATCCTACCATAAAAATGAAGGCTAGCAGACGTCCAGATCCCTCGAATTGCTTTCTTGTGTATTCCAAACCCAGACGCAGTTTGCTCTATACTTTCTTTCCAGGAGGCGTGCTTGAATCTTCAAAAAGCACAAAGAGTAACACACATGCAAAGACAAAGACTCAGGGGCACTTTTCCAATAAAATGCACTCAGGTTGCATCTGCATACGCCTTCCCAGAATACCCACTGTCTCGTTTACGATGAACACTAAAACATGAGCTTTATATCTGCTCATTCTAATATGTTGTATGTGTGAAAGTGTTTATTATAACGCATTCTTGTGAGCGTAGAGTAATTCTTGGCCTATAGTAACAACAGATGTGATGAACTCAGCATATATATGTGTGTGTGTGTGTATGGATATATATATATATATATATATATATATATATATATATATATATATATATATATATATATATATATATATATTGACAACTATAGATAATGAAGCATATATATATATATATATATATATATATATTCCACATATAATCTTGACAACTTAGTGAATGTATATGCAATCCTGTAAATATAATTCTCTTGCAGTAGATGTTATTCCCATGTTAAGTTATTCCCATGTTAACAAGTAATCCACACATACTAATATATATTTGGGGCTTACTATTTGAGAGTATATTACAAGTCATGCAGGAATTGGTAACAAAACTTTCATATCTTTTTATACACACAAATGATTTAAAAAGAGAACCTGCTCCTGACCGTTTTTGTCTCTTGACATTTTCCAAAGGATTGAGCCATAGTAGAGGAAATTTACATGATGTATATATGATGAAATGAAAACAGTACATAAAAAAAAGTAAAAATGACCACTGACACTTGCGACGATGCGAGGCAATTTTTGACAGAGAAAGGATACGCTCTGTACAAATAACAAGCGTAGCGTTTTGTTGTTCCTAGGACGAAGATCACTTTAGCTGCTACATTTTCTATTCCTTTTGAAACAAATGGATCAAGGTTATACATTCCTATGCTGATAATATAATCCTATCATCGTTCATGTATTTCTCTAGTATATTTTTAAAATAAAAAAAAATTTATCGTCTGTCTATTTAATAGCATGGTTATTATCTCTGACATAGAAAAAGCTGTATTGCTTATCCTCTGCTTATCTAACACCTTTAATGCTTTTCAATTCTCTTTTACAGTGAATTACCAGTCTGAACAACACAGATAGAATCTGTCTCTTTAATTACACGGGATTTGATGTACACTTCCTCTGATGCTGTTTCATTTTCCTTAAGGTATTTGCCGTTTAAATATCACTCGTTCCGCGAGTTATACATATTACTCATAAGGATTATTCATTAAATACATACATATATTTCTATATGTATATATACACGCGTATATATAAATATGTGTGTATATATATATATATATATATATATATATATATATATATATATATATATATATATATATATATATATATATATATATATATATATATATATATATATATATGACTGAATACAGAACTTAGGACAAAGCCCAAGCACTGGGACCTACGAGGTCATTCAGCGTTTAAACGGAAATTGACAGTAAAATGTTTGGAAGATGTAACAGGAGGAAAACCTCGCAACTGCACAATGAATTACTTGTTATGAGAGGGTGGAAAGTAAGACGGAAGAAAAAGAATATGAAAGGAGGTACAGTAAAAGGAATATTATATATATATACATATACATATAATATATACATGCACACAAAATCAATGGGTTCAAAATGGCGTAAGCAAATGCCTCTGTGCATCCACAACCGCACAATACACACAAAATAAACTCGAAAGAAGCAACTTGACTTCCCTCGGCGTTCACACGCAGCCCACTGGCGCACTCTAGGAAACGTTCATTTAATTTGTTTTTTTGTCGCTGCTGCGAAATTTCTGTTCACCTCTGAAAACAAATTTAGTTCTTACTTCACGCTCTGGGATTTCCGGAGAGCTATTATCCCTTTAGAAGTTTTTCTAAGTTTATTTGGCGAGGGTTGTTCGCGCATTTTGCATCTGCCGCTTCCTCGTTTTATCTGACCTAGGTACAGGTAACGTCCAAGGGGGCAGGGGAGTGGGGGGAGGGGAGGGGGAGGATTAAATGTCCTACATAAATCTTCAGGTTGTTGTCGCGTAAGATAAATATGTCGGAAATGTTTATGGTAATACATTGTGATAATATTCTTTTATGTGTGAATCATACAATGGGAATGCCAGCCGAATCCCCTTTCCTTGCTCTGCCTCGAAGTCAGTATGTAAAAAGCGAAAGAAAACTAGGTAGCCCTAAATAACGAAGGAAAAGAAAATGATTATAACATCTGGGAAGCAGAGAAGCAGGTTATACATTCGGAGCGTCATCGCCATGGCAGTTTAAGAAAGCACAAAAGCAGGGTGAGTTTTTTTGATGCTGGAATAATTTGCGTCTGTAAAATTGCATCAAGTGCTTAGAATGGGGTAGGGTCGGGGGGGGGGAGCTGATAGCCCCGTGATAGATTAACTGATACCGCACGTAGACAGTTTTCCCCCGTAGGAGGGTAGTGCCATCAGTGAACCTCATGTGGTGCACTGCAGGCATTACTTAATGTTCTTTGCAGCGTGCCTTCGGCCCCTATCTGCAACCGCTTTCGTTCCTTTTACTGTACCTCCTTTCATATTCTCTGTCTTCCATCTTACTCTCCACCCTCGCCTAACAATTGATTCATGGTGCAACTGCTTTGAGGTTTTCCTCTTGTTACACCTTTCAAACCTTTTACTGTCAATTTCCATTTCAGCGCTGAATGACCTCATAAGTTCCAGTGCTTGGCCTCTGGCCTAAATTCTATATTCAGTTCAGTTCGTAGACAGGTCTGGTGCAAGCGGCAATGGGGCGGAGAGGTTCAAGAGCCTCCGTAGCGAAAGTGAGAGCACCGACGAGTCTGATCCCACTTTGAACACACTCGAACACTTAACCAAATGCAAGGGAACACAGAAGAACGTATGAATTTCTAAAGTTAAACTACGGTATCTAATACCTTGGAAATTCGCTGATATAAAAACATAATTGAATCAAGATACTCAGTGTTTAGCCCGCGTGATTTTAGAGACCTTACATCTCAAGCCTTTGGTAAATCACGATCTAGTGCATTACACTAATACTGTAACTAATACTGTAACTACTAAAACAAAATCAATAAAAGCAGCAGCTGCAACACCACTATTCTTTCATTTTAGTTTTTCACGGCTTCCTACTCCCGTTACTCTTCATGAAATCCAGGTCTCTCACAACCTTTGTTCCAAGCTGAGAACCTCATTGTCATGAAGGACGCTGCTTTTATCTGATCAAACAATGACTGATCCAGACTTTTCTTAAGATCATCTGAAACCTTTAGAAGAGGAACATTGATAATTAAATGTCTTGCCTCTAGATTTCAAACATTGGTAATTTTAGAAGCTTGAATCGTTTTTTAGCAAAACTTGGAAGGGTGGAGGGATTGGGGGGAGAGGGTTATTCAGAGACTGAAATTTAATGAAAGGATTTACAAAACAAAACATGATATAAAAACCTTATCAGGAATTAATTCAATGAGACAGGTTACACGCAAAGGTCAAAGACCCGAACTTGGAAAAACATTTATAAAAACTTGAATGATGGAACTTCAAACGGCCATTTCAATAGGATAAAATAAAAGGGAATCTTTTTCACATGAGGTATCTTCCAGCCATCTCTGCTATTAACATATCAAAAGACTGAGTCTGATGTTTATTTCATTATCTGTCGTTTTACGGCAGATGGAGAGAAACTATCGGAATTTGACACAATGCGGAGCTGAATTATAAACCCTTCTTTTTCTAAAAGATACCGTGAGATTAAACAGGGGAAAATACGAACACAAGAGGAAAGGTGATAATTACTAATAACGATCATCAAAATGACCATTATTATTTCAATCATATCGAATGGCACTATCAACACCATCGTCATTATTCTCATTAGAGGTAAAGTTAAAGAAGTTGAACAGCTGAGTGGGAAGAGACCAGATGGTACAGATGAAAATTAACAGGCATTAAGGGACGCGACGGGGAGCTGAAGGCACGCTGCAGGAAACCTTGTAATGGCCACGGTGGGCCATGCATGCCATACAGTAGGTAGCACCCCCTTGAGGAATGTGAAATAATTACTATTATTATTATTACCTCCACGACTACCACTTTGTGTCTTACACTAAATATTACTACATACAATAGTTACAGTATTCTGCCCTGCTAAAACAGATTCGTGAAAATGCAACATTAAAAATAACTGCCTTGTTAATAATAAACTCGAACAGTCTCAATGCTTTGGAGTTTATATCATGTTTCACTTATCCGGTTTTAAGCGACTGAGATATCTCCCGGCTGCATAATATAATACCGAAAGGTAATTATAATGGAAAAGTGGTTCGTCACCTGGCAGATTCGATCTACCGACAGCAACTACCTCCGTTTCAGTGACGAGTGCTCTTATAATTCGACTGCCCAATGGCAAGCGTACTCGTCACTGAAGTCTGAGGTGGCTGTCGTCGGCGGATCGAATCCGCCAGGTGACGAACCGCTTGCCCATTATATTTACCTTCCGGCATTATTTTCAGAGGTAGGACGAATTGGATATTAAACATTTGCAGCTTAATGTTGGCATATATATATAAATATAAATATATATATATATATATATATATATATATATATATATATATATATATATATATACATATACACACACATACATTTATGTAAACAAACGTATATGAGTGACTCAGTGTGTGTTGAGGGGTCAGGCTGATGTGTGTAAGTGTATAAAGCAACCAGGGGTACTCATGCCCTCTGCAGAGGGTTCACCAACGGCATTATCCAGCAGTTAAAATATGAATGGCATCTGACAAGGGAAAGAGCTTAACGTTGAAAGACTAAATAAGTTAAAACAAACAATGGGTAGGCTGAATAAGATTTAGAAATCAAATGGATTGAAATTAGATACGAGAATTAAGATTACCCGTGTCTAGTACGATCTATACTGTTATAATGGACAACGTTCATGCATGATATTACAATGAAATTAAATCCACCAGATTTTGGTCGATTTAATAATAAAGATTCAAGAAGACCATTATAAGTCAGATGGCTGGACGTTGTTAGAAATCATATCATAATGGAAATTGTGGTCGTTGCAGATGTAGAGGGGATAATGAGGAAAGGGAAATTGAAAAGGGTTGGGTACGTTTTAGCTGAATTCCTGCGAGCACCAGAGGAGATGGAAGACCCCGGCCTACTTGGACGAGAACTGTGAGCAGGGAGACTGGAGATGAGTTGATATTTGTGGAAGATAAAACACAGGAGAGACAAGAGTGGTGAAATTTCACCGAGATCCTTCGTGTCATACGGTGTTGGAGGTGATGATTATGCATGTTTGTGTATGCGGATGTGTATGGATGTATATGTATGTATGTATATATTTATATATATATATATATATATATATATATATATATATACATATATATATATATATATATGTATATATATATATATATATATACATATATATATATATATATATATATATATAAATATATATATATATATATATATATATATATATATATATATATATATATATAGAGAGAGAGAGAGAGAGAGAGAGAGAGAGAGAGAGAGAGAGAGAGAGAGAGAGAGAGAGAGAGAGAGAGAGATATGCAGCACGAAGGACCGCGTGCTTGAGAATATCACAAAATCCACGTGAGAAGGTGAGAGAAAACCGAGACTGAACATGTGCTTTCGTAGTTTATTCTACATTTTCAAGTATAAACTACGATAGTATTTGTTCAAAGCCCCGGTTTTCACTCACCTTCTCAAGCGGAGAGTATATATATAGATTTGTATATGGTTATATGTATTTATTATATATATTTTGAGGGAAATGATCAGTGAAAAACCCAAGGCAAGCAACTTAAATTTAGCAAATTATGAAAAATCACATAAGCACAAAAGTAAGAAAAAAACATACAAGCCATTAATGATTACTGTAGACCTAGACTTTGGACCTGCAGTGCTTTAAAATACATTATATATATACATATATATATATATATATATTATATGTATATATTATATATATATATATATATATATATATATATATATATATATATATATATATATATACATACATATATATATATATATATATATATATATATATATATATATATATATATATATATATATATATATATATATATATATATAGTTACGTGGGTCATTCGGGTAATGAGTTTAATAATTAGTTAATTGGATTTATATTACCTTGCTTTACCTAAGACCCACGTAATTCTGTCAATTAAGGCTAAAATTAACTCTAAAGGACAGATATTAATTAGATCAGGTCGCCAGCTAAAACTTGTTAACAAAGAATAGAGGTTTATTTCATAACCACATGAATGAATTCAGCAAACTTACTGGAACACTAATTTCAACAAAAGTAAAATAAAATGAAATGGACTATTTACAGGAGCTAACAGCAGCTCAAAATATTAGTTCTACTAAGGACAAACCCCTCAATGCTACACAGACATGAACACAGCAGATTTATGTGCCTCTCAGAAGCTTTACAAGATAGTTAGCTGCAAGGTTAAATTGAGGCTTCTTGGTATTGATGATGCAGATTCTTCTCCAGGAAAGAAGATTTTGTGCAGACCCAAGGTGTACACAATTCTGTAAAAGACGTATCCTGATAACAATCTTGCACTATAGAAACTCTCACTCGTCATTACTTAATCAAAAAGGGATAATTCTGATGTCAAGAATAATATCTTTAACACTTTGGAGGATAAGTTATGTGACTTCACTAGACAACAATAATTGTGCTTAACAGATGACTTCATAAATGGGATGTATTTTACTAGGATTTCTTAGTCAGTAACAGGAAAAATGAGTGTTTCAGTCGAAGGGAAAGAGAACTGGGAGTAATTGTCAAATCAGACTTACTGATGGGTTAGCTAATGCAGTGATCAGATGCATAAGATTCCTTGGCCCATTGGAATAACAATTTTCCCCCTCATTTTGAACAAAGGAGGCAAAGGTGCTTGGAGGACAGCACGGACACATCCGTGTTCTGTGGCAGCTGAGTGGCGAGTCTCGTGACGCTGGGCAGCTTCTCGCTGTTTGTTTCAAAACTCCTCCCAGCCAGGGCTTCACCTGGAATGACGATAGACTCGCCAGTACACAGGATAGAGAAAATTGGGTTTTAAGAACAGTATAACTAAGGTCTGGCCTAGCAAAACTGTATTCCTTCTATGAGACTTTAAGAATTTAAACTTCCCACCCTTGGACGGTTGGCGAATTTAATTTGAAAACACTGCTTCCCGTTCGCCTTTTCTCATGCAAGAAATCTATAATCTTCCTATTTTTAACTAGAGAATTAATTCTATTCTACTAACAGGCAAGTAGAGGAGTCGAACAGCAAATATTTATAACAGTATATACACATATATATAGTGTATGTAAATACACTTTATAGTATATAGATAGGCAGTAGATATGCGAGTCTTTAATCTGCTGAACTTCAGAATATAGGAAGTAAATAGAGACATGCTATCTCATGAAATTGCAGTCAGGTAAATGGAGTGAGTATTTTATGCATGTACTGAGTATGGAAGCTAAAAGATAGAAAGAGGTAAATGAAGCAAGAATGAAAATGGCCAGGGTAAGGTTGAGAATTCTTCTTGAAGCCAGGTTGAGGATATATGGAGCATAATTAAACGGTTTAAAAATAAAAATTCCATGAGTTGGTGAGATTACAAATGAGATGAAGTAGTGCAAAAGTTAAGTTTGAATGAGGGACTGACAAGGGTGTGTAAGGTATGTTTAGATGAAGGAAAGGTTTCAAAGGAATGTGTGGGAAATAATCATTCCAGTACACAAAGGTGCAGTGACAGATGGTAGGGAAGATAACAGAAATATTGGTAGGGGAAGAAGAGTGTGGATTTAAACGCTTAAGAGGGGTATATGGATCAAAAGCTTGCTGTGAATCAGATTGGTGAGAGGTTTGAAAGTAAAAGGAAAAACCTTCATATGACATATATGGAGCTAAAGAAGGCTTTTGACAGAACTGACAATAAGGCAATGTGTAGTGTTGGATATGTGTGGTATGGAAGGGAAGTTGATGAGAATGACTCAAAGATTTTATGATAGAAGTGAACCATATGTTAGACTTTGTAGGGGGAAGAGTGGCTGATTTGTTATGAAAAATACGGCAGATACAAGAATGTGGTACGTTTCTATGATGTTTGATATCTATGAATGGAACGTTGTAAGAAGTCAGATAGAAAACAGCAGAACTATACTCAGTGTTGTGGGTTAAGATGATGGGTTGTGACTGAAGTGTGGATTGGCTAATGTTTGCAGACGATAAAGCACTACTAAATGAAGATGGAGAAGAGAAACTGCACAGGCTATTCCATGCAAGGAACAGAGCTGAGAGTAAATATGAGCAAACGTGAGGCTGTGAGGGAGAATGGGTAGAATAGAGATAGAGCGACGTTAATGTGGACAATGAAAGAGCCACCATAAGCAGTAGATTTATACAAGTGTCTGGAAGTAAAAATTCGAGTAATGGCAGCTGAGAAAATATCTACGAAACCCAAGATTGTAATGCGTGAAGGGATTGTCGAGCCAACTCTCCTACGAGAGTTAAGTATAGATGCTAAATGTGAATGAAAGGAAATGGAAAAAGATCATGGAGATAGTTTCATGTATTATATATGGCATAAGTAGAATTGTAAAGGCAAGAAATGAGTGGAAACAGGGGTAGTGTCGGTGGACCCCAATGTTTTTCTATAGTTTGGTCATGTGGAAGAATGAAGGACAATAGGTTGTTGAAAAGGATATACAATTTGGTAGTGTTAAGAGGAAGTAGGGTAGAGATAAATGGCACAGGTCTGTAGCACAGGGGAGGGGCGGATTTTTGTGCGCTTCTGACAAGCTTTTTATGTGGATGTGTGAAGCGCCTCATTTCGTGGAAGTTTTAAGTATAATTGGCTCTCCCACAGTTTAGCACTTCTAAAGTCTGATCAGTGTCGTTCCTTTACTCTCGAGCGCAGCAACAACAGTTATGAGAAACGTCTTAATCTTGAAATTATATATATATATATATATATATATATATATATATATATATATATATATATACAATTTATATTTATATTTATATTTATACTTATAAATTATATATATATATATATATATATATATATATATATATATATATATATATATATATATATATATATTATATAATATTATATTTATATAAATATATAAACATATATGTATATATATATATATATATATATATATATATATATATATATATATATATATATATATATATATATATATATATATATATACACACACACACACACATACATATATATATATATATATATATATATATATATATATATATATATATATATATATGTATATATATATATACATACACACACACACACACTTATGTATATAATGAATTTTTGTCACATATGCTGGTGAATTCAATACTGTATCCCATGTTAATTTTACGGGGAGCACATTAAATCATCCATTCAATTAATGAGCCGAGTTATCAAATGAATACCAGCAGTGCATCAGAATCAGTCAATAGACCCAATTCATGACACGTCAAAGCTTTCTGTTACACCAGTAAAAAAGAGGAATATGGAAATTTACCATAATTAAAACGGCACCTTTTGATTCAGCATCGTTAAAAAAAAAGCAATCAAAATATGAATGAAGGTATAAGTATACTAATAAGGAATTATCAAACAAAAATATTCACATGAATATTCACAAGTTTCTTCCAGATTTAGCTGGCCTTATGCCAAGACGGACTCTTGCTCTCTGGTAGCTCTTAATCATGACGTTGGATTTAATGCTCTTGTTCTCTGAGGATCATGGAAATGGCGGAAATGAAGAGAGGTGTCGAAGTTAGTGTGAGTGACAAAAGAATGCCAAATAAACTGAAAGTAAAAGCCTACTGTGCCATGATCAAACCAGTGATGATGATGTATGGTTTAGAAAAATGGGCATCAAGAAAGGAGAAACAGAAGCCAGAGAGATCAGAAATGATGATGCACATTGGCTTACGTGACCCTCAAATGGCCCCATCACTAGTTCCCAGGATGATAAGGACATGTGACAGTGAATATTTACCAAGACCTAAGCAAGATTGAATTTGGGACCAACAGTGTGAAGTCGCTGGCAATGTCACTTAGCTACCAAGACCGTAAACAGCTATATGAAAATAATCACACTCGCTCAGTCTTTTGGCTTCTGGTGCCTCACTTAATGACACTAAAACTCATGCCAGACTCCTGGTCACGAAGGTTCATATACCAACGGCGTCTAGCATTCACTGTTCAACAGTAGTGTCAAGAGACAAACATCGTAGCTCCCTGGCATTCAAAGGTGGTTCGCTATTCTAGTACTGAATGACATTTGTTAATTAATAATTAATAATAATAATAATAATAATAATAATAATAAATAATAATAAATGATTCGGGACCATTTCCTGAAAATTCCATTGTGTCTCTGCTGACTTAAGCAACTAGTGGTTAACTGACTTTGGAAGGTCTAAACCGTGGTACAGAAAGCCGCGGGACTAACAATCTCATTCCAGCACTACTTGCTTTTGAAACAGAGGGTTAACACCCTCTGGAGCCATACACTTTACGAAAAAGAAGGACTAAAATACAAATACGCAATAGCAGTTGTTGTAACAAAAAAAATTACCTCAGTAGTAAAGGAATAAATTATGCAGTTCTAATCAGAGCTTTTAGATACAAAGTCACCCACACTTCGTTGCCTGTTGGATCCTTATGGGGCGGCTACCTTGAGGATCATTAAAGAAGAAGAAGAAGAACGCATGATAGAACTTTCTGGGACCTACGACTCTGCTCATGCGCGTTCGATTCGAGCCACACATAATTCCCAATTACGCTTTCTCATCTCACTAACGCAACGTCATAATCTCATTTACACCATCCTTTCTCTCGTTTGCATCATATTTTAGTTAAAACTCGTCGGAGGGAAGCACATACTTTGTTATTAGCTGAGAAAATATCTTCCGGTAATGTCCTGTAATTCGACTAACTTCATGTTTCGCGAATTCATGCGGTTCCCATTTGGACGATTTTAGACTCTCTTTTAGCGTTACCTTAATCGTAATCAGAGATATTTTTCACTGGATTAGCACATCATTTGTGTGTTTTATTTCCGAAATTCTCTTTGAAGTATGTCATAAAATACTTGCCAATCTCATAAATTTTCAGGTAATATACCGGCAATTAGGTGAAACTAGATAATCATGATTTGTTCTTTGGAGAAGACGGTAAATGTACTTTGCCAATATCACTGAGGCTAATCGCGATTGGCAGACACTTGCTGCTCACCGCCAACCAGAAGTTAGAATGCACATATCTCTACCAATCCGGAGCGAGAGAGACGCTCCAATGATATATGCTGCGAATATTTATCGCCAGACTTTAGAGTATGATTCACAATCTACGAGTAAGATTCTCCAATTTATTAAGAGTTAAATCTGAGATATTTACAATTTTTGACCACGTGGTAATCGACAATCCATTTAGAGCTACATGATTTTCAAAGACGGTTCCTTTCCTTCTCCTGGCAAGCATTCGAAGACTTTCAGTTTCATTCTTGACGCTTTCTTAGGGTACGGGTATTTCTCTGTTTCTCAAGAATCATTTTAATTACGCGTCTATTTGTGCCCCGACATACCAGACGGAAAGCTGAATCTCTTAATACGTCTGTGGCTGTGTAAACAAAATGATTTCCTCATTTTTTTACATGTCTGTTGCTGTCAGTCTGTTAAAAGTAAAGGGCTAAATCTCGCCATATGTCTGTCAGTCTGGCTAAACCAAGTAATGTCCTATAGAGAGTTTTATGTTTCTAATTCTGTACTGCATTAACAAACCAAGCGGAGAACTTTTTATGCAGATCATTCTGTTTAAACTAAGTAACATCCCTAATTCCTGCCTAACAGAATATTTGCATACCAGACGGAGAGATACATTTCGTTTTATGTCTCTCAGTTCTTATAAACAAACTGACTATATTAAATGTGATCTTACGTTTGTCAGTCTACATCAAAAGTGAAGAGCTAAATCACATAATAAGGCAGTCAGTCTATATGAACAATATAAAGTCCTAAATTCTGTTATATGTCCTTCAGTCTGTACTAATAAGAGTAAATGGAGAGCTAAATTTTGCTGTAAGTTTGTCATTAGTAACAAACCAAGTGATTTCCTAAATTTTTTTTCATGTCTGTAAATCTGTATTAACAGACTAACTAAAGATCTACATCTCAGACGTGTGAGTCCGTCGCTACCCATAAAGAAAATTCTGTTTACTGACAGAGTGAAGAGTTAATTTCTGTTGAATTTCCGTGATTTATAAAAAGAGATGATGTTTTTTGGTAATTGCGTAACTCTGTAATCACCATAGTAAGTATAAATCCTCCCATAAGTCTGCCAGTCTGTAAAAATAAAGTGGTGCCGTAATTACTGCTTTAATTCTGTCAGTGTGTAATAAATAACTAAGTGAAGTGCCAAAAAAAAAAAAAAAGCAGAATGAAAAATATAAATAACGCAGGTGGAACACCAACACACTGATATTAAAAAAAACAATAACATTCAACTTACCAATTATCCATGACATGGAGTACAAAGGAAAGTTCGCCTGGAAAAAAGAAAGAAAATTCCCTTAATTTCCTGAGTAATTTGGCCACATATTCATAATTTGTAACGCAGCCTCTGTTAATTCATAATTTATGTTTTAATATAGCCTGGGTAAAGGAGGCATATTTTCTCTCCGGATGAAATAAGTGCGGTTATAATATTTCTCTAATATGTAGGTAGGGATTTATCTTTGCATACTGAGCCGTCCTAATTTACGTATTTTTTATTGCTTTTATTCTTTTTGGCATTTGGCTTCATGTTACGAGAAAGCTTGGTTTAGCAAGGTACTGCTACTACTACTACTACTACTACTACTACTACTACTACTACTACTACTACTACTACTACTGCTGCTGCTGCTGCTGCTTTCTAAAATAATAATAATAATAATAATAATAATAATAATAATAATAATAATAATAATAATAATAATAATAATAAGGAACTGATTCCTATTTCTCCAAAACGACCCTCTTTGTAAGAAACACACTGCAAATGAAAACCCCACAAAACAAGTAACAAAAGCCTCTTTTGCATAAAATCAGCACAAAAAATTACAAAAAATCATACTGTGCATAACAAAGAAGAGTTTAAAAATCATGTTGCTCAGAAAGTAAAAAAAAAAAATTGCCAAAAATGGAAGACGGTCTACTGCAACCATCTCACAACGAGACTGGATAAGAGAGCGCTACATCTAGGACACAAACAAGGTTATAGGGACTCCCAATAGAGAAGATGGTCGATGAAGGCTCAGATGGAAGCGGATTAACCCTCACTGAGGTGAGCCATCCCGCTCAACCAATCCAGTAAGATTTGAGACTAAATTGGGAAAGACTGAGTTTGGACGAAAGATAAAACTAATATGTATTTCAGATGGACTACAGTGATTGCAACTAGAGAGAGAGAGAGAGAGAGATGAAGTTTTGTAACGACTCCTAAAATGTAACAAAATACCAAATGTAGTTATTTCATGAATAAAAACAAGATGATAACTACAGAGAGAGAGAGAGAGAGAGAGAGAGAGAGAGAGAGAGAGAGAGAGAGAGAGAGAGAGAGGTTTTGTAACGACCCCTATAATGCAACAAAATAGCAAATGTAGTTATTTCATGAATAAAAAGAAAGATGACAAACGAGAGAGAGAGAGAGAGAGAGAGAGAGAGAGAGAGAGAGAGAGAGAGAGAGATGAAGTTTTGCAACGACTCCTATAATGTAACAAAATAGCAAATGTAGTTATTTCATGAATAAAAGCAAGATTACAACGAGAGAGAGAGAGAGAGAGAGAGAGAGAGAGAGAGAGAGAGAGAGAGAGAGAGAGAGAGAGAGAGAACAACGACTCCTATAATGTAACAAAATAGCAAAATGTAGTTATAAATAAAAGTAAGATTACAAAATAGAAATGAGAGAGAGAGAATAAAAGAAGAGAATCGATGGATGGCAACGCTCTTGTAGGTACTTCATGAATAAAAACAAATTAATCGATGGATGGCGCTCTTGTATTTTTGTTACCAGTCAGGCCTGTATCCTTGGGTGTCTGATACCTTGAGCGTCATCAGGGATTATGCGTGAAAATGCAAACAGTGAGGAGTTAATTACTAAGTTAACTATCTGTAATATCCTATTCTTTTGTTTACTAGAAAAAAAAATATTAATATCTACAACTGTAACTCTGATTGTTGGTGGCACTGAGGTAACTGTATCCCTCATGTCTGACCGACTGTCATGATTGCTTTTAGTGCTGAAACCTTATTCCTGCCACATCATTATGTCTGATATAACTTTTCAGTTTGCTCATTTATGTGACTGCCGTGTATTTTGTACAAATAGATATATTGGAGAATAAAGTGGAATTATGTGTTTGTAGTCTATTGGCATCTGACTGAACTTTTGTTAATGTCCCAACAAGAGCCAAGGGAATTTTACTATTTGTTAAACAAAAATTGACAGTTAATTATTACCATTATTATACCTTACCATAACTGGTATCACTTTTTAAATCGAAATGAAAGGCATAGAATTTTGAGCGTGTGTTTGTGTATGAGAGAGAGAGAGAGAGAGAGAGAGAGAGAGAGAGAGAGAGAGAGAGAGAGAGAGAAACCTTATTTTTGCCTAACAATAATACCACCTCTTAATGATTAAACAAAAATAATTTTTATGCAATCTCATCAAGAGAACTAATTTCGTACAAATTATGATGCACGTTCTTTATTTCTTGCAGGTTTCAAGATTAGAGAGGACGCAGTCGATTCCAGAAAAATAAAACTTCCGTAAAACAAGAACTCCGAAGGCCTCGATACTAGTAAAGTATGTAATTTATCATTACTTACAAGAATTAAGAATAGACTACAAGAAGCCATCAACAAAAGACAACAGCTATTCTAGAACGACCATCTACGTAAAATAACGTTGTAGCAAAAACTGAACAGAGTTTTTCTGGATTTATTTCGGACAATCTGAAAATGGATAACACCAGCGCGCAGTCCACTGGTTTGGAATCGACCGAGGCAGTTACGCTGTACGATGAAGCAACGTTCCAGGCGACACTGTTACCAGACACCGCTAGTCAAGAAGTTTCCCCATGGCACCTACCAACGTCCGTATCGCCGCCGCACGGCCTTGAACAGGATTATTTCAGCTACGACGACATCAACCAGTCGCTGAGAAACGGGTCTTGGAACGACTCGAACTTCGGCAACTCTTCCTTTGAGTACGAGTATGACTATGACGCGGCCCTGGGCACCTTCTTCTGGCGCCAACTGGTGCCTCCACTGTTGGTGTATTCGGTGACGTACGTGGTGGGCGTCGTGGGGAACGTCCTCATCATCTTCACTATTGCCAGATACAGGAGGCTGAAGACCACCACCAACGTCTTCCTGGCTTCCCTTGCGAGTGCCGACCTTCTGCTGATCCTCCTTTGCATCCCCTTAAAGGTAAGCTCGTTCCCCCTTCCCAATTTTTCCTTTACTTTGAGGCCAAGGGGATAGAAACCCTCGTTCTTTGCAGCCCAGGTCAGAAGAATTCGAATTACGTTCAGTTAGTTTAACGAGACCACTGAGTCACGTTCCTAGAGTCTTATACTCTACCTTGAAGGCTTAGTTCTGCGTGAGAGCTGGATATAGAAACAGGGTGGAGTTATTGAAGTTGTAGCGTAAGGAAAATAAAAAACAAAGGGTTAAAATTCAT
Source organism: Macrobrachium rosenbergii (assembly GCF_040412425.1). NCBI lineage: Eukaryota > Metazoa > Arthropoda > Malacostraca > Decapoda > Palaemonidae > Macrobrachium > Macrobrachium rosenbergii. The sequence continues at coordinate 18,212,520 of NC_089786.1, forward strand.
ATACAGTAATGTATACGCCAAGTCTTTATCCAACATCGCATGAACATATATCTGTCAAGTTTCAAAGAATTTCTTGCATAACAACCTAAAGTAATAAAAATTCCATTTCACGAGATGTAAAAAAATTTGGGCCGTAAGGAGATAATAATTTATCATACATACGTACATAAATACATTTATACATTCTTTATATATATATATATATATATATATATATATATATATATATATATATATATATATATATATATATAATATATTCCGTATATATGTACAGTATATATATATATATATATATATATATATATATATATATATATATATATATATATATATATATATATATATATATATATATATATATATATATATATATATATATATAGTATATATATATATATATATATATATATATATATATATATATATATATATATATATATATATATATATATATATATATTATAATCGGAAAAGAAAGCAAATTAACGACCTCCGATGAAAGAGAGATAAGAAATTTTAAAGAAAGACAGCAACTTCTCCCTGGGCTGAAGTTTAACCTTTGTCAAACTTAAGCAATTACCTATACCCTTTGAGAGGTGCTCCTGTCATCCCTTTTTCGAAAAGAACAAAGGAGGCTCCCTTGGGAAGGTGTGCTAAAAATTGAAAAAGGGGTCATCTCAAACTGAGTCAAGCAATCTATCCTGAGGATGAAAATCTAATCTCGCCAAAAACGAAGGGAAGGAGTTAAAATGAGACGTTATCCTTTCTCCTTGGCTTCTGTCTTTGGCCACAAAAAATTGAGGAAACAAATTCTAATCTTGCAGTCACATATGTGAGGTTATAATTTTTCTTTCTGTTCATACTGATACTTTAATTCATCATTGCCCGTCAAACGTCTCTCTCTCTCTCTCTCTCTCACTCTCTCTCACTCTCTCTCTCTCTCTCTCTCTCTCTCTCTCTCTCTCATGAGATTTTCTTTTATTTTCAATATCGTTTCCCTCCGCTATGACACTTTATCAACGTTACTCCCACACGGTCCTATGTCTTTCTCTCCCGTTGTATGTATGTATGTATGTATGTATGTATGTATGTATGTATGTATGTATGTATGTATGTATGTATATATATATATATATATATATATATATATATATATATATATTATCTATATATATATATATACAGAATATATATATATTAAATATATATAAAAATAGACAGATATTATATATGTATATATACATATATGTATTTATGTATGTATATAAAGTGTTGATGAGGTCTTGTTATATTAAACTGTAGTAAATAGTAATTTGC
>NC_089786.1:18221339-18226339 GCF_040412425.1 Macrobrachium rosenbergii
AGCCAGACCGTTTTTCCAGTGTGGAAATAGGAATATACTGACTGAGAGATACGTCCAATGATCAGAAGTGCCTATATAATATTCACAGACCTTGGACTTCACAATAGCTGGAATATCTGTGAATATGAGGTCTAGTCTATTACCAGGAATGTGCGTGGGTTCCTCAATTAGCTGGGCAAAATCGGAGATACACAGAACTCAAGATCAGACCGGCCATGTTGATATGATCTGTGAAATTTGAATTTAGCCACCCACTGTGCTTTGTGTTACAGTCTCCACAACTAACAAATGAAGCTTTTGATTCCTGTGACTGAGCCATGCTAATCCTTTCCAGAAGACAGTTATATAAAGAATCGTCAATATTTGTAGAACTTACTGAAAATTTAAAGAAAAAGAACCTCATGGCAACTACACTCCAAATTTTTCTAACGATAAATAGGTCGTACAGACTTAGTGTATACAGCCATACCTTGAACATGTGGGATGTCACAATGATAATTAAAATCAGGGCCATCAAACCCCGGGATTGAAAACTCAACCTTTTGACTTGTTACTGCTTACAAGAGTCTCAGATAAAACATCAAATCGTAGTAGGGCACAAATCTGGAGAGCAAGAGAATTTGACCTTAAACCCAGAATATTTGAGTAAAGTAATTTGCAATTTTTCTTACTGTAATGAATAACAGGGCCAGGGCTCAGCTCAGTGTCTCCCAAAAGAATTAAAATTAACAACATAAAATCAGTATCAAAACTAATAAATGGACTCACAACAACAGTAACCTTGTAAAAATCATCAGAACAATAAACATCAATACCATCAGTAACAACAGTATTTACATTATTTACAAAACATACAACATTATTAAAAAAAACGCTGGAGGGAGGCAACTGGGCGATTAGGTTGGGCTGGCACACCTTGTAAGGCAAAAGAAATCCACCAGATTTGCCACAACAAATGAGGGAGGACAGTCAGGATGGATTTAGAAATAAAACACTCAGAAGGAAAAGATAGGTAAAGACGAAAGTACTTTCCTGATAGTCCACCAAGCAATTTTTGCTTTCTCAGCAGCCTGTCCTACACACTTTTCGAAAAAACAGGAAAGTGAATGAAAAAGACGATAAATACCTGATTGTACCCTCGGGCAAGGGAACTCAAATCCAAGACCATGGAAGGCCATGATACAATGGCTATGGCACATTCCAAGGTTGGAGAACACGGTTTGTATTCAGAGTAGCCTTCTCTTAGAAGGGTTGCCTACCAGGGCTAAAGAGTCCCTTCTACCCATTGGTTTGATTTTGGAGTGTCCTTCTCCTAAAAGATTTGCCTGCCAAGGCTAAAGAGTCTCTTCTACCCTAACTTGGTAGGCAGGGACGTCAAACCCTGAAGTGAATGTTGCTAAGAAAGCCACATTAACCCACTACCCAAAAAGACTGGGACATTCGACCAGCAAATTTCTCACAGTCAAGGGCATAATGTAGTCATCGAAGAACCCATAAGTAAGTCTTCTATGCCCAATCCTTAGCCTGCACAACATCGTTTCTAGTCTCCTTTGCATATAGCGATATGACCAAGGAGATACTGATGATGTAATACTTGGCATCTTTTGGTTTGCTTCAATATTTTCCCAAAGTAACTGCCAAAGGTTTTTAATTTTCTGACCTACAAGCAGGCAGGGAGGTGACTGCTGACTAAGCAAGCTGATCAGATTGCTTGTTCCCAAGGACCCCAATACGGGAGGGCACCCAGCAAAAATTTACTTAAGACTGACGAACACTTTGAGTCAAAAAATATAGTGCAACTATTTCCATTCAGAGTTAGAATTTTCTTTATGACCTTTAAAATTGCCTGCAGTTCTGCTGTAAAAACAGATGCAACAGATGGTAATCTCCCACTTCTTTCTTCTTCAGAAAATACCTATCCAAAGCTGGTGCTAGCATCTGATTTTGAGCCATCCGTGGAAACTGTAATGGAGTTATGTTGGGAGGAATGATCTAACAATATTGATTGCATTGCCTCATTGGACATTTATACTTTCATCAAATTAAAATATCTACAGCATTCACCTCTGGAAGGTTTCGGGAGGAAGGGGGGGGGGCGGTTGGTAATCGAATATCTAGCTGGTAGTCTCTGTCCTTGCCATGCTTAATAGACTGGTTACACATTTTGCTCTAAAAGCATATGGTTGGGGTTGCTTGGGGTGATTTTCATAAAAATGCCAGTCTTTCATTTCTGATACAAATGCTGGTTAAGGACTTGGGGAGCCTCTACAATCTGTACCAGCTCCGAACCAGCTGACATTGGTAATGAAGATCTAGAGGCATCTCACTAGTGTTTATGAGCATGCTCTCAGTGGGAGGTGATTTAAATGCTTCTGTAGCGAATGTTACTCCTCCTTATGAACTGAATCAAGCATTTTAAAGCTATTAGGCTTTGCTGAGGTGTAGATTTCACATCCATAAGTTAATTTTGAAAAGACTAAGGCTTTGTATAGTCTGAACATCTGAGTTCGGTCAGCACCCCATGAGGTGTGGGGCACACCTTTTGGGACACTCATTATTTTCAAGCATTTTGTCTTAGTACATTTCAGATGTGGAATCCAAGTCAGCTTGCTATCAAAAATCAACCCAAGAAACCTTGCTTCAGCAACACATGGAATTCTCTGCCCACGTATGAACAGATCCGGATCAGGATGGACTCCTCGTATAAGCAAAAGCACATGGTTACATTTTTACTCACTGAAAAACTAAAGCCATTCACCTCAGTCCACTTTACTATATTAACAATTGTTGCTGCAAAAAATATTAAAAAGTCATCAACAAAAAGAGTGTGTTACATCTGGGAGAATTATTTTGGATGTCACATTGATTGCTAAAGCAAACAAGGTTTCACTTAGAACACTTTCTTGTGGCACTCCTTGTTCTTGGTCGAATACATCTAACATTGTTGCTCTGACCGGAACCTGAAAAGGCATATTTAAGAAAAAACCCTTGATTAAAAGAGGAAAATTGACTCTCAGGTTACATTCCTAGAGAAACCCCAGAATGCCATATCTCCAAGTATCATAAGCCTTCTCAAGATCAAAGAAAACTGTGGTGTGATCCTATTTGTTAGTGAAAGCTTCACATAATGAAGATTACATTTGAACCAATGCATCAGTTATGGAGTGCATGCTTCGAAAACCACACTGAGCAGGTGATGAATTTTTACCACCTTCTAAGTACCTCATAAAACGTGTATTCACCATTTTTTCCATAATCTTACACAGGCATGGTGTCAGTGGACTGGGACGATAATTCTCTTTCTTGAAAGGGTGTTTGCCTGGTTTCACATATGGTAGTAATTTTAATATCTCCCATAGCTTTGTTCTTGAAAAATTCAGTTAATAATGCTTACTATCAACGCTTTGATATTTCCCTGGTGTATGCTTATTCATTGCATATGTTATATCATCCAGTCCAGGGGCTGATTCACTATACTTACTTAAGACTGATTCAAATGCCCTCATTGTAAAAGGTACATTTTATTATTCATTTGTTGCGTTAAAATCAATTTCTACCTGTTCCATTACTCTTTTATGAGCAGAATGGGGTCTGTCATCATTTTTCTTAGCAACATTAGCAAAATGACTAGCAAACTCATTTGCCACTAACCGGGATTTGCTACTTCATAACCATTAATCTTGATAACTGGAGTTGACAAGTAGTACATTTGCCCACTAATTTTCTTACTTTTTTCCATACTTAAAGTCAGAGGTGTCTTTTAATTCAATGATATGAAAACTGTGCAAGATTCCTTTTGTGTCTTTTTAATTTCCATGCAGGTATGAGCTCTTGCCTTTTGAAGTTCAATACAGTAATACTCACATTTTTGTCTAAGCTGACCTCACAGTTCTATGAGTTTCCTAGCATTTACGAGTCCACCAGGTAACTGGACGGAAGATAAATAAGCCTGAGGTCCTAGGTATTGATTGAAGACCAGCCGAGAATATAATTGTATCGAAAAATCTAGAGAATTTTGTACTGAGGGAAAGTCATCAGACAGGGCATCTATTGAGCTGTGTTCCTGGAATGTTCCCCCGTCAGCTTTACCAATGTTCCATTTAGGTAACCTTGAATATGGAGGATTTGAAGATACATTAATTACTATTGGAAAATGGTCACTGGTAAATCTATCATTTATCACTCTCCAATTGAAGTCAATAAGGTAGTCATCACTGCATATAGATTAGTTAATTACTGACAATCTGCCAGTTTAAACATGAAATGTGTAGACTCCCATGTTGAGGATTCCCACATTTTCACTTTCTATGATGGATTACAGGTAATTTCCTCTTTGACTGGTAATGACATCCCCCCCAAAAAGGGTTTCTACTATTCATGTCTCCCAGAATAACAAAGGAAGATGGTAGCTGTTGAATGAGGGATCTAACAGGATTTTGCAGATGTCATTATGAACATATAAAACTACACCCCATGGCTTCCTATTTTTATGTTATAAGGGGAATGATAGACTGTATACTCCCGTGGGCTTGGACATGTATTATTACCAATCATAGTCTCCTGCAAAGGTATACATACAGTAGACACTTTTGATATGAGAACCCTTAGTTCTTCCCATTTGGCTCTTAATCCCTGACAGTTCCACTGGAGAAAATAAATGAATTTTACTTTGATTTTGAGGCTGTTAAACTGGAGTCCATTTTTAAGTGATTTCTGCCCTGTTCCTGACTTTTTCTGGAAGGAGACTCATTATCTACAGCTGCTTCTGTTTCAAAGTTAATGACAGTGCTGTTTCCATGGAGGAGGGATCTGCCTCAGATGGCACAACCTCCTCAGAATTAAGGGTGTTGGGCTCCTCTGATGGCATCTTTCTAAGAGGAATATCATGCTCAAGAGTACCAGACAAGGTTGGCGCTTCCTGAGGAGAGGTTTAAATGTCAGACACAATCGGTGCAACCTCTGAAGTATCAGGAGCACCAGTCAGAGCTGGTGCAGGCTCA
>NC_089786.1:18231339-18243839 GCF_040412425.1 Macrobrachium rosenbergii
TAATTAAGGATAAAAATACCATCGCTACGCCAGAACTGTGGAAAGTAATCGGTACATTTGTCTGGCTTTTTGATAAAATAAAAGAATTCGCTTGTCTGCTTTGATTTTTCAAAAGTTGGCACATTAGTGGAAACCACAATAACACTGGCAGAAAAACTGTTACAATTGTAGTGTTAAGGGAATAATAAACTAGTTACTACGTAGTATCCCTGTGAACACTGAGTTAGTGGGCACCAATTACATAGGCAGGTACAAAAGGCCAGCTAGAGCATACGTTCCCCGTTAAGAAATAACTTATAAGGAGAAAGCCAAGCAGCTCAAGTCATAATTTCTATTAAGGAAAAGAAAAACAGCACTCTGATCAGTCTTGTCTGAAGATTATGACGCCCAGAGAGGGCAAACATCCAAAGAAACCAATATTCCAACAATGGTGGAACAAAATGCCCAAAATCAGGTAACAATGATATCTCTTTAGATACTGGAAGTCTTGAAAACAATGAGGTAATTACTTACTGTATGACCCAGAAAGTACTGTATGGCATTTTAAAATCACAAAGCATAGTGTTACTTATGCGTAGCGAATCGCAGATTGGGAGCTATTCATAAAGACCTGATTTTCCTACAGTGCAGTCTCAGATCTTTGAAAATTATCAAAAGTTTCAGTATGCACTGGGGTGCGTGAACGACTGCAAAGTAGACTCGTTGCTTACTACACCACTGACTGATATGCTCCATATCTCAAAGACCAGTGACAACTGCATTCATTTGCATTTCGGAATACTAATAAGGGCAGCAAATGCAACATCATCTGCACAAATGTTACTTCAGTGCCAAGGCCAACTGTCACATCATAATCAAAGAGTATAAGCAACAACAGTTCTGCAGAACATCCAAAAGGATAGGCCTACCATCTGTATCAGCATCAACTCTTTGTCTTCCGCCACTTGAAGTAATTTGGAACAGATTGAAAGCTTATCTTCATAAAGCAAAGTTACCTTCACTCCCAGCGAGTGAGCAAGAACTGGGCTCCCTAGACGAAATGATTTGATTTGAGGGCACCAATATATATATATATATATATATATATATATATATATATATATATATATATATATATATATATAATATGTGTATATGTATATGTATGCATGCGTGTGTGTGTGTGTGTGTATGCCTACGATCACAATTAACAATTTCATCTTATAAGAGTCACTAATACATTTAATACTCTCTATGTCTCAATATTTTTAGGTATAGTTTTCCCAGAAAGCCTTGAAATCCAGAAGGTAAAGAGGGACGAAATTGTCTTTTTCAGGTGGAATTCGAAATCATGCTGTTTAGGTACCCGGAGTTAGTGCTTAACCTCAGTCTTCTAACCAGCGTGAGTTCATATCCAAACTGGAAAGAATTTGTCCATTCATTTCCTTTTAGGTTTCAAGGATTTCAGTGAAAAACGCATAACAAAAATATCATGAAAGACATAAGGTAAAATATATTTGAGAACACTTCATGTTGAAGTGTGACTCATATTTAACGAAGTCAAAAGCTTAACCAGTGTCAAAATTGTCTTGGATTTAGCAGATCAAGTCAAAAAGTGGTTCATAACCTGTCAAATCCTCTCTTTGAGCATTTTTCTTATACCGCTAAAAAGAGCCCAAGAATCGAGCAACTTAGCATTAATACTTGGAGAAATGGGAGGCTGGAAGTCGGCCTCTAATGACAGCAATCAACACTTAAATTCCTATTTGAAACAACCACCGGAACAGGCACTCATCAGATTTCCAAAATAAATCACCACCCACTGTGCAATTTGTATCAAACACACGTTTAATTTCCATGCAAGCAGTGTGACTCTCACCTTTATTAGACTGTCCTTCCTGAATGGCGCCAATTAGTGACCTGTCATTCATCTATGCAAGCCACATGCCAACGAAGCAATTAATGTGTCCCCTGACTCGTTTGTTGGTTTATATATATATATATATATATATATATATATATATATATATATATATATATATATATATACATATATGTACTGTATATATGTATACATATATACTGTATGTATGCAAGTATGTATGTATATATATATAATATATATATATATATATATATATATATATATATATATATATATATATATATATATATATATATATATATATATATATATACAGTATATGAATAGGTATATGTAGCATTAGGCTAAAGGAGTCCCTCCAGCATTAACTTTAAACTTTTTCATACTTCTTCAAGTAAGCAATAAAACAATTACTAACCATTCATGGGGGCAAACGGAAGTACTAATTAGCTTTATCCTTTCTTTGTAACCCACTGACTCAACAGATGCCACTCTTGTTACCTTCAAGGGGAGAGTATCCATAGCGTAACAGGGGGGAACTATTGATGCACAGGCACTGACTTGATGTGACTGAACGTTCTGATTGATTACGTATCATGGGTAGGATGATACTTCCCAACTGGAAATTAAGAGGTGGTTTTTTTGTATATATAACACTTCCAGGTACTTTAGGCTGGTTGGATAATCTGCATTATCCAATATTTTCAAATCCCGTAACTCTTTCGTAGGTTCAGTTTCGTGTATGTTGATAACATGACTGTAAATAGCGCCTCTCTCTAAGGCCCTGTCCACACGGTCGAGCTTTGCTCTGCGAATTTTGCTAGGTGTGACGTCAGAAACGGAGAAACGGCGAGCAAAGCTTCGTGTAGGGCTTTCCTAATGTTTACCGAAGTATCGAGGCTTCGCCTGCAGAAGGGCTGTTAACTGACGGAAATATTTCTGGTAAACGGATAAAGACGCCACCTACGGAAAAGTTTCCGTAAAGCGCAATTTCACGTAAAACCTTCACAAATAAATAAATAAAGGAAAATAAGCAAGAGTTTCCCGTTATTTTACCCTTCATAATGAATGCGTCGGGTAAGTATGACTTATGGGAACTTTGAAAACCAAATGTATTAACATCCTTTATTGCAATGCTACGGAAATCTGTCAGTCTAGTCCATTATGGAGACAGCTGCTTACTGACATTTGACCAATCAGGTGACAAGAAGGTTCCTCAAGGTTCTTTACAACTGATCAATCATATTTCATACCATTTTTGTTATAAGTAATAAGTATAGTCATAATTGCATTGTCTAAAAAGCATGCATAAGTTCATCAATAAATAACTGCTAACTTTTGTTTTTCTTCGTTTTTTCCATTGATAATGGCGGAGACTTTAGACTGGACTAAGATTATATATATATATATATATATATATATATATATATATATATATATATATATATATATATATATATATACATATATTATATATACATATATATATATATATATATATATATATGTATATATGTATATATATATATATATATATATATATATATATATATATATATATATATATATACATACATACATACATACATACATACATACATACACATACACAATATATATATATATATATATATATATATATATATATATATATATATATATATATATATATATATATATGATTATTATCACTTTTGTACGTGATTCATTTATCACACATTACAGGTGAAAAATAAGAAACGAGTGTAGGTCTGACCGGTTTCGACTTTATTTCAAGTTATTGACGAAGGACTGATATAGAGTCACAAATATATATACTACAAGAACAGTTAAAGAACATACACAACCGTTAGAGGCTCCATATCCCCACTCAGGCCGGTGTCAGGTAGGATGGTCTTTAAAACTCATTTGGCTAAAAATCCGTAGACTCTCAGGGGACATTGCTGATAAACAGACCATACCCCACCTCAGATCCACACTGACCCATGGAAAGGCCATTAACATTACTACCCTCGTACTGTGTTTACAAAAATATGATAATCCTATTTTCATACATCTCTACCCTACCTTAAAGTTTAAACAATTTACAAATTTCTTTTGATATTAAAGGATCAAATACATCCCTTGACTGATATTCATATTATGGTTGTAACTTTCTTTTATGAAGCTAGATTCAATGATGTTCCTTTCAGTGCATTATTAGAATATACAATCCTTTGCCTTCAGTTGAAGGGCTCACTAACATAACTGTTCCCTTGTGCATATCTCACATTTCTTATGTTGTTCAATTCTTTTTTCAGTGCTTTCGAAGTTTGGCCAATATAAAATTGTCAAAGACTTACACGGAATTATATATACACACCCTTTAATATTGTCTGGGGAGTTTGATAAGTACATTTTTCATTGTTGTATTGTTCTTAAATGCGACATTAACAAACCTTCTTAAGAAGATGAGGATATCTTTCATACTATTACATAAGGCAGAACAAGCAAATTTTTTTGTGTTGTAAAAAAAAAAAAATTTGCTTGTTCTTACCTTATAATAATAGTATGAAAGATATCCCTCATCTTCTTAAGAATTTTTGTGTTAAATGTCTTTAAGAACAATACAACAATGAAAATGTACTTATCAAGAACTCCCAGACAATATTAAAGGGTGTGTATATATAATTCCGTGTAAGTCTTGTGACAACTTTTATATTGGCCAAACAAAGCACTGGAAAAAGAATTGAACAACATAAGAAATGTGAGATATGCAAGAACAGTGGTATATTTGTACATGTTAGTGAGAACAATCATGCTATCAACTGAAGGGGCAAAAGGATTGTATATTCTAATAATGACTGGAAAGGAACATCATTGAATCTAGCTTCATAAAAGAAAGTTACAACCATAATATGAATATCAGTCATGGGATGTATAAACTTGATCCTTTAATATCAAAAGAAATTTGTAAATTGTTTAAACTTTAAGGTAGGCAGTAGAGATGTAAGTAAAATAGGATTATCATATTTGTAAACACAGTTGGGTAGTAAAATGAGTTTCCAAACCTGCCTCCATGACACCTAAGGTGTGGATCTGAGGTGGGGTATGGTCTGTTTATCAGCAATGTCCCTGAGAGTCTATTGTGATTTTTAGCCAAATGAGTTTTAAAGGCCACCCTACCTTGAGTAGGGATATGGAGCCTCTAACGGCTGTGTATGTTCTGACTTGTAGTATATATATTTGTGACTTCTCACACTCTGTATCAGTCCTTCTGTCAATGGCTTGAAATAAAGTCGAAACCGGTCAGGACCTACACCTATATTCTTATTTTTCACCTGTGGTAATGTGTGATATATATATATATATATATATATATATATATATATATATATATATATATATATATATATATATATATACATACACAATATATATATATATATATATATATATATATATATATATATATATATATATATATATATATATATATATATATATATATATACATATAATATATATATATATATATATATATATATATATATATATATATATATATATATATATATATATATATATATATATATATAAGCACTGCATATAAATAATTACTTGCAATTACGGGTAATCTTATAAACTAACCGATTGAATAAAAGTTTCAAATGCAAATTAACCAGTGTGCTGAAATATAATTTATATCTTAATGAACCACAATCTCAAAGGATTCAGGAGAGAGGGCTCTCTAATTACCAAGATAAATCTCCGTTGACAAGAGCGGTCGATAACCTTATAAGCTGAAAATTAAGGCATGCAGGTGTGTCCTAAGCAACATGTTTTTTTAGAAGCTGGCTTGCATAAAGTCTTAATATCCTGTAAAATATTATCTTTGTCAGTTTGTTCTTATTTTCTTGTAAATACCTTTTTTTCAAATATGTTTTCTGTATGTTTCATATTCATTAAGTGCATTTCCTTAAAATATTTGTGTTGCTTACTATTTCGTTTACGTTATTCATGATATTCTTATAAACTTCGTTGAAGATTAATGTCTTTAGGTGATTTGTTGCTATGTTTCTTTTGATTAACCTATATAGGTCCTATTAAACCAGATTTGTTCTACTTGTTTATTTAATACATATCTTTATACATAGATGTGTGTGTGCCTCAGTATAATGTAATTATCTATAATACACACTTATCCTTTTAAACGTATTTGTTCTACTTGTTTATTTAATACATATCTTTATACACAGATGTGTGCGTGCCTCAGTATAATGTAATTATCTAAAATAAACACTTATCCCTTTAAAGAACCATTTTCACTTAACGTAAATAGTAGAAAATAGCAGAAAAATGGCGTCAGAGTACAGTGGAGTTATTGCCAGGCCTGCAGTACCCACGAGCTATCAGTTCTCGTGCTCCACCTTCAACCTGTAAATATGTCCAAGGAACAGTGACTGGTCTCGACAAACTCTGAACCTGATAGAGAGAGTTGTATCGACAACATCCATTTCTGTGTGATGTACGCGAGGAAGTGTACAAAGACCTTAACGCACGTACTACAGCAATCAAACAAACCACTATCAATTTCAAGCAAAATGCCGCCTACATGAATGAAGTAGAGGTAAAACGTAAAATAGATCTTCTTCGAAATCAGCATCGGAGGGAAATGCGTAAAGTAAGAGTGGGCAAAAAATCAGGAGCTGGAAGCGAAGATCAATACACCCCAAAATTATGGTGCTTCAACTCCTTATCATTTTTGAACTCCGGTGATACAGTACGGCCATCAGTATCAAACTTCGACAGTAGGGAGGAGACATTACCTGTGGAAATGTTATCAGACTATGAGGTATGTATAATACATTCATTCTCTCTCTCTCTCTCTCTCTCTCTCTCTCACACGAGCATGTGAGCTCGATAACAACCTACAACATATTGTACGCGTATTTCAGATATTCAACGATCCACTTCTGTTGCAAAATGACGAACACACTGTGGCTCCAAGATCACCGTTGCCTCGCCATCAAACACCCAAACAATTTGACAAACACCGTTCGCGAGGTCAAACCTATACCGTCAACGAGCGGAATACTTGCAACTACATCGTCAACGAGCAGAAAGCAAGCAGCCAAAAGGCATTGTGACCCTAATGATTTATTACAGGAAGCTCTCCATCAGCTGAAAACATTATCATCCGAGGATATGATTAATAACGATGAATGTACTGCTTTTGGTGTTGTAATTGCTAATGATCTCAGACAAAAGCTTATTAATGACATCCTGTTTTTAGGTAAATCAGGCAAGATTTCACCATCTACCAAAACTGTAGAGTGATTTTGACAAAGGAATGTGTTATGCATTATTTATAGGTATGCCATCGTAAATATAGGTTGATTAAAAAACAATATTCCGTTCATTATCCTTCTCTGGCGCCATCCAAGCTAAGTTATTAGGTTAACGAAGGTCATTTTCATATATCAAACGGTTTGTTTCAGTATATGACAACCTTGTAAACAAATAAAGGTGGAATATTTTATATATTAATTAATGCACTTCAGCATTATGCATACATGCACCATAACTTTATATTGATTAAACACGCTACATACAAAACATAGCTTAATTCTGATGACGTAATTGTAGAACAATTTAATAGCAACAACAACTGATCCTTCCGTAATAAGCAGCACACAAACCAGACTGACCGCCCCTTCACCTCATTACCTATGATTTGTATGAATTCGATATGAGCAAAGATAAATTATCAGATATATGACGGGGGTGGTTTTGAAAATGTATTACGTATTGGTAAACCTCACCTTAAGGTAGTCTTTCCTTAGGACTTCATAAATTTGCTTGCTAGTTTCTGGAATGATTTCACTCAGACTCTGCTTGGAAATCCTAGTGCTGTACTGTAGTGATCGGTAGCTACATCCTGTTGACAGAAATAGTAATGTTGCATGCAGTCGAGCTTCAAGCTGAAATACTCTGCCTCATCGCAGTATCTTGTTTCCTTATATATGGTTCCACTTTTGATAAGAGTTTATAAAGGTGTTAGGGTCCATTCTCATATAGTTGATGAAATCTGATTCATAAGTCATGTCTCAGTTTCCGCCATATCGTCATATGACTTCCTATGTCTGCTCTTCTTTGTAACCACTCTTTACACCATGTCCTTTTCTGCCTTGCCACTTTTATCTTTGCACACATTGCTACAACAATACACAGCGCGATTTTCTTCTTGCGTGTCTTATGATCCATTTTGTACACAGCTCTGTCCTGTGTCAGTCACTGCCAGGCTCTCACTATCCAACCAGCGTCGTTCGGACAGCAGCATAAATGCCTACGACAGGCTTAGCCCGCAAAGAGGCAAAGTTTACCGAGCAGAGCTCGACCGTGTGGACGCGGCCTAAGTGGTTGGAGATCGTTCGAGAGGAACGTCCAGATCCACCCTCCACAGGACGCTTGTGGACAACGTCGGCCTTCCGAGGAAAACCCTCTGCGGAGCTTGAGCCATTTTTCATCAACTGCGACACCTCTTTATCTCTACAGTAAAGAGTGAAATGGATTCTCCAGGCTGAGACGGCAGAAGAGACGTTTCTTGGCCCTATGATATCCCATGGGCCCTTAACCATCTCTAGGTAATGATTATTCATTAAGGCCCGGTAGTACAGCTTGATAAAGGGCTGTGTGTTCCTGTAGTATTCTTGGCTGTTATGCCATTTCTGACATTCTCTTTTGTTGTTATACTGGATAATCCTTTTAGGTATATCCGGTGGTGACAAGGACTTGGGCAATTCTTTCGATTTCTTTGTCAGTAGCCATCTCGCTTGAACAATGAACAAGGGGTTTGCTGGCGTACACTGTCATTACGCTATGCATATATCTCCTTGGGTGTTCAGTACCTCCCATTCTATAAACATATATATATATATACATATATATATATATAAAATATATATATATATATATATATATATATACATACATATATATATATATATATATATATATATATATATATATATATATATATATATATATATATATAGAGTGTGTGTGTGTGTGTGTGTGTGTGTATTCTAATGGTCACTTTTTACCAGATAAGTATATAATTGTAATAACCAACATGCCCTCTTATATTCTCATTTCTTCACACTTTTTTGAATGCGCTTGTCACTATAAAGCGTACTCTCGTGGTCAGCTGGGTAACGTTACCTTGTTCTGATGCTCCTGATGCCTGTTCGAACCCTGCTATGGACGTCAGAATTTATTCATATTCTTCCATTTGGATCTTAGGCGTTGTAGTGACATGCGTGTTAAGAAAATGTGAAGAAATGAGAATTTAAGATGGTACTGTGGGTGGTATTACAAATATATATACATATATATATATATATATATATATATATATATATATATATATATATATATATATATATATATAGAGAGAGAGAGAGAGAGAGAGAGAGAGAGAGAGAGAGAAAATGAGAAAGAGACAAGGATCTGACAAGGATCTGATTTACAAGGGTGACTGAATGACTGACAAGGAAATGTAATATACGTCTGGATGGATAAAAGGTCAACAGGGAATGAATGAGAAGAAAAAGCGTTCCTCTGTGAAAGAGTAAAGGTGATAAACGAGACTATGGTAATCGTAAAAGGAAAACTTTGCTTAGTATACATGAGAAGGTGAACAGTAGGATTTTAACTAAGAGGGTAAGATAGTTGACAGAAGGTTTGAGAGGGTAAGAACAGCGTGGCTTCTGACGAGAAGGATGATTGTGGATCGTGTTTTTTTTTTTTTATTAACATTTAACTGAGCAGTCTGAAAAAAAGGGATGACGATGTATATGGCATACATGGCCCTACAGAAAGCTCATGATAGTAATGATATAGAGACAATGTGAAGAGTGGTGAAGATGTATGGCACTGAGAGTAATTTGCTGAAGGAAATAAGTTTTTGTGTTGGTAGTAAACCGTTAGAATTTATAGGAGGGAGAGTAGCTGGTTTGGTGTAGAAATGGGGTTCATATAAGGATTTGCTGTCTCCTTGATCGTTTAACATTATCATGGATGAACTGATGTGAGGAGTCAGAGAAAAAATTAAGTAAACGTTAGTACAACTTTGTGGGATACGATGGGTCGAGAATGGAGTGTGAAGCGGATGATGTTGACAGACGATGCTGTACTAACTGGGGATGGTGAAGAGAAACTTTAGATATTAGTAAAAAAAGTTTTTGTAAAAGGGAAAAGTTACAGGTGAGCGTAAGCATAAGAAAGACGTGAGGATTGCAGAATAATGGAAAGAGTTGTGTAAGTATTTGAGAATAAATACTTTTAGATACTGGTAGGATGACAGCAGCGGCGAATAACAGAGAATGTGGAGCAGGTATCTAAGAATAATACTTTACATACTGTAAGGATGAGAGAAGAGGTGAATAGCAGGGAATGTGGAGCAAAAAGGCAGCAGAATACAGGGTTGTAATGTATAAAGGGACTAGAAAACCAAAATTTCCCATAGAAGTGATGAGTGGATATTGAACATAAATGAAAAAAGAAAATGAAAGTTGTCGAGATGAGCTGTTCGTGTAGAAATTGCGGTTTTAAGAAGACCTCCAAGAGTGAGCAATGCATGAGATACGTAGTAAGAGTGATAAAAAAAAGGGTTGGTGTAGGGAATCTGTCTTTTCTTTTCTTGGCGTCTGACACCTACTTAGTAAAATGACTGGATATATACGACATTCAAGATGCCATAGAAACTAAAGGCAATACCGGTCAGGATTTATACCCCAGGGTTTTATTTTCCCTGTGGTACTTCTGCATCGATACATCACGAATTACTGTGATTACGTATGCATAAATAATACATACATATATATATATATATATATATATATATATATATATATATATATATATAATTCAGTATTAAGCCGTTTCCTCTAATGAAGGGTGGAAAATACAACAATCACAGCCACATTTGCACTCTTGCATAATACATCTGTAAGTAAAAATTCCAAAAAACTAGCCATTATGTATATATATATATATATATATATATATATATATATATATATATATATATATATTATATATATATATAAATATATATATATATATATATATATATATATATATATATATATATATATATATATATAAAGACAGTTAGATAGACTGATGGAAACACGTCAATCTTCTATGCTGAAAATATCAGTTGGATACCTAATTCACTTTAACTAACTACTAAAGGGAATTGTAAGTGATTAGTTTATCTGCCCAAACCTACATTTGAACTTGGGGCTTTGGTTTAGATACAGTGATAGACAGTCAAACTGACCAGCCGGGTATCTCTCTGGAGAGCCGAATGGTCAACTCTAACCGTCTATCACTATATTTACACCAGAAGTCCAGGTTCAAATCCTGTTCGGAGCAGATGCACCTAACAGTTAATTTCCTCTAGAGTTTAAGATATTCCCGGGGTATAGTGAAATAAATCTTAAGAGGTATTTTTGGATTAATACACGCGCGCGCATGCACACAAACACACACACACACACACACACATATATATATATATATATATATATGTGTGTGTGTGTGTGTGTAATTCTAATAGCCACAATGCCCTCTTAACTTCTCGAATTCTTCGCGCTTTTTTGGATATGCTTGTAACTACGAAGCCGAATGTATCCAAACGAAAGAAATTGAAGAGCCAGTGAACGCCGGTCGCGGGAAGCGAACCCGTATTCCATATTCACAAGGAGGTCACGTTGCCGACTTAGCCACGAGAAGGATAAAAGTCTATCACCTCTCATACATACATATACCTGTCGTTTTCAGATATATATTTATTAGAGCTGGAATAGACCCATCCTCACCATCGTAGACAAGTGGGCAATCGTTTTTATTTCTTTCTTAGGCTGAAATATATATGTAGAATCTACTGGTCACTTTTACCAGACACAAGTAATTCTAATAGCCACAATGCCCTCTTAACTTCTCGAATTCTTCTTCAATTTCTTTCGTTTGGATACATTCGGCTTCGTAGTTACAAGCATATCCAAAAAAGCGCGAAGAATTCGAGAAGTTAAGAGGGCATTGTGGCTATTAGAATTACATATGTGTCTGGTAAAAGTGACCAATAAGATTCTACATATATATATATATATATATATATATATATATATATATATATATATATATATATATATATACATACATACATACATACATATATATATATATATATATATATATATATATATATATATATATATATATATATATATATATATATATATATATATATATATATATATATATATATATATATATATATATATATATATATACTCGTATATAAAATCAGTACACTGCGTATTCACTGGAGGGCTGACGCGAACGGGTGGTAAGCTTGTAGTTCTCAGCAAATCTTTTGGGATGGGGTTGCTATGCAGTAGCCCCACCTCCAAGCTGGCTGGGACTAACTCCAAGGACTATCTACATTCAGCTAACTGCCATGATCTATGTAGGTAAATAAAATAATATTCAACTTTCCTGCAAACTTGCTCATTTGTTTCTTCCCTAAATTATGTCAGTGATCAAATGGATCAAATTATACGAGAGAGAGAGAGAGAGAGAGAGA
>NC_089786.1:18248839-18256339 GCF_040412425.1 Macrobrachium rosenbergii
GTGTATATGTGTGTGTGTGTGTGTGTGTGTGTGTGTTTTTTGAGAGAAATCAGCTGCCTCCGTGTGTTTATGACAAGTTTTAATATAGTGTGGACGCACCTTTACAACTCAAATGCTACATGCAGAACTGGAGATTTCTAGATTCTTGTGCTAAGCATCAGACTTTTCCGCAACACTACTTTAGAAAATAATATATACATGCGTTTAGCTGAGATTTCACTCTAATTTGCTTACATTAATTCCCTGTTCAGGTGTCACACTCTCTCCTCAATACCTTCCACTACCAAACAATTCTGAAATATTATTTCAGATTCCTCTTGCAGCATTTATTATTCAATTAATGTAGGCTACACCTACTCATACTTGCTTTACTGTCTGATCTCCCCACGCATCCAGTTAACAGCTCAACCACTATACCAGAACAGCCATTACGGAAGATATTATGAGAGGCCCAACTGCACATTAAACTAATAAAACACTGCGCAATCGCTCTGAAAAGCTCGGTTCTTGAGGACTGGTTTTAGTACAGTGCAAGATATACTCCGGCATCATAATGTCTCCAGGGTTTAATGCGGTGTCACACAAGCGTTTTCTGGCATAATATTGTAGCAAGTAACATGATTAGGTGCATAAAATTAGCTTTTGGTTTTAGCCGCCTGGCTTTTTATTAGGTAGCCTATGTTGTCGGCTAAATCTTTACAAAAGCGTTTCTTATTAAAATGTCTTACTGCATAAGTGCTCATTCAATGTGCCACCAATGAAGAAAATTTATACCTGTTCAAAATGCATAAGAAAAATGCCAGGAGTGGCTCTTCTTATTACACACACACACACACACACACACACATACACATATATGTGTTCATTCAATATATATATATATATATATATAATATATATATACACACACATCAAAATGCAAATGAAAAATATATATATATATATATATATATATACATACATATATATATATATATATATATATATATATATATATATATATATATATACTATGTATATATGTATATGTATATGTATATATATATATATATATATATATATATATATATATATATATATATATATATATATATATATAATCAGTATATATATTCAATCATGATGAAATTCATTTAACTGACATACGTACTCCCAATTTCCCTGTCAAGACTAGGGTGATTCACGAGTGGTATGGCCTCGCAAGGCCGTTAACGCAAATTGATTTTTCAGAACTACATTCGTAACTGAAGGAACTCTTGTCAATTTAAGTACCTGTAATAAGCAGTGCTTAATACAGACCTGAAAATATGAGGAACAAATCCACACAAAACAAAATACATAAAAAGTGTCTGCTATATTAGAGAAAAATTTCCATACTACATGAACCTGAAACGAACGCGGTCAACAGGTAGACAGGTAAAGAAATAGATATTATATTGTTACAACGCTTGAGCAGTGCTGAATGGATCTGGTATAGTAAAAAAGGAGATAAAGAAAAGAGTAATATGAAAGAGAGAGAGAGAGAGAGAGAGAGAGAGAGAGAGAGAGAGAGAGACCTGGCCACTGGAATGAAATTGAAATGATATGATAACTTTAAGAGAGAGAGAGAGAGAGAGAGAGAGAGAGAGAGAGAGAGAGAGAGAGAGAGAGAAATGAATGACCTGTCAGCGAAAATGAAATTGCATTGACTCCAGTGTACATCACCAGCCAATATGATTATGGATATCACAAATGAAAGGCGACCTCTGCATCAATGCACTGCCAACGACCCATTTCAAATCAAGCCGAATCAATCCTAAGGCAAACGGCTCCTCGACTGAGACTCTGAAAGGTTAACATCCAGAGAAAAAAACAAACAAAATCTTGGTGAATAAGACATGAGCATACTTTTTTTTATCTTTTATTAGAGAAAATATGCAATATTTTACATTTTTAATAATATTACAATCAGAATTTAATCAAAGTTAACTTAACTTTACCAGAAGCAAATATAATTTTATCGTACCATTCGGGTTGACAAATATTTTATTTTGTACATTTTACAAATAATCTATGTACTTCAATGTTAATATTTTTCTGCAGTTACCCACATAAGATTTTATCCGTACATATCTATTCTTTATTATCCTTGATTTTATAAACCGTCAAATAACATCGTTTTCTTTTATTCCTGCTTTGTGGACTAACCAAATCATAACAACATTGTCACAAATCAAAATTACAGCAGTGTTCCTGTCCTTTTTTGATTGTGCCTCAAAATCCAGTTTTAAAATTTTCGATAAACTTTTTGTCTTGATTTGACACAATTCATTTAATAAATCACAAAACCAATTAAGCAGTTTCTTGTTACACTTACAGAAATAAATTAAATGCACCACGTTTTGATCATACTATAATATTTTTACGAGACCACCATGCCGGAACGGAAGACTCACGGTGCCGAATCGACGATTCTGCTCTTAAATAAGGTGGAAACTGGAGCAGAGTAGAGTCAAAGAAGTTACAGAAGTTGGACAACTGGAAGGGAGGTCAGAAGGGTCGCTGCAAAGGATGGTTGCCACTGTCCACAAATCTGTCTACAGTACGCCTCCCGTGCCATATAGTAAACCACTAAAGGGCCAAGACGAGCTCTCTGATCTGACAATTTTTGGGATATAAGAAACTTACTAAACAGCAAAAAAGCAGATTCTCCAGAATGTAGAAAATGACCGATAATATCAGCAACAATTAAGTAAATATTTCTAGTAATTTTTAAAAGTATTTCAAGTAATAAAATCAGGGATCAACATGGGAAAAAGTAAACCTCATAAAACTAAACAAAATATACAAATAAGATTTTGAAAATGTTGGAGATGAAATTAATAAGTAAAGATAAAAAGTAATAAATAAGTAAAAGAGAAAATACAGAGACCCAGAATACAAGAAATAAACATTAAAAATATTTAGAGAAAGAACGTTCTATATTCTAAGCCACATAAGGAAAAAATGAAAAAAAGATGCTGGAACTACAAGCAGCTGCGTTAACATCGAAAGAAGTTGCTCTTCTTGTTCCGTGATGTCAGGACTGAAAATGTCTTGAAATCTGCAGCGATTTCGAGGTCCGTATTTACATAGAGAATGCGTTCAAGCACTTCAAAGCGTTACGTGATGGGCTTGCTAACAGCATTTCACATGCAAGCTACACGTTTGAGCTGATGAACTCGCTGAAATTTCACTCTGTGCTATTCTTCCCCGCGGGCTTTCTCACCTGAACCACAGATGAATAAATAAATACTAAAAAAAATAAAATAAACAAGAAGTGTAGAATTCAGGAAATGTCAAATAAAATGGTTTGGTTTTCTGTCAACTGTTACCATCACATTTTATGCTCTTTGCCCAGAAGTTTATACTATATATATACATATATATATATATATATATATATATATATATATATATATATATATATATATATATATATATATATATATATATATATATATATATATATATATGTGTGTGTGTGTGTGTGTATATATATACTATATATAATGATGTAAAATTCACGCGAAATTTTTATACTTTCAGATATTTCGCCATTAATACCTCTAGTTATCGGATTTACTTGACCTTAACAATAATTAACACACAAAGGAATTGTATATATATGCATCTATCCAGGATAGTATTCAACTTATGCACGTAGGGTTTGATAGACGGATGACAGTGACTGATCCATTCAGCCACCATGAGAGATATAAGCAGATTTAGACTTTGCTATACATACTCCTGTCGAATTCACGCTCTGTAATTAGGATCGAAATAAAACTATCTCCACCATGAAAGATGAGCACCATGTTATGTGGCACGCAGCTCATAATGATCGTTGTCACTAATTCACACGTGATTTTTTTGGTTTCAAAAATTAAGCCACAAATACTCCATAGCATCGAACTTACTCTACCTCTGAAATAACTATCCCCCCAAAAAAGGGAAGTATCTCTCTTAATGGCTGAATTAGCCATTCAACCAAGAAGAGAGGTTTTATGTTTATGAAGTATTTGAGGCTTAATGATTTACGGGTACAAAAATGTTATGTGAATTAGTGACAGAACTATCGCAGACAACCTCGCTTTACAAACTGGGCACTCAGCCATCAAGGTGAAGATGGTTCAATTCGATCCCAAGCGCAGAACCTGAATCAAACAGGAATATGCTCATCAAGGTCGAAATCAACTTTGATCTTTTTTGATGGCATCTTTGTACCAAACCCAGAAATAACAGGCTTGATGAATATTGGCTGGATAAAAAAACATTTTAGGTTTGAATCATGGGCAAGGTAAATGAACTTATCATACTCGTATAAAATTCCTCTTGAATGTATGTTATTCCCAATATAATGGGAATTAAAAAAAGGGGCATTTTTGGCTAAATATTTGAAGGTGTAAAAAAAGTCACGTGTTAAATTAGCCTCGACTAACAAATTTCGCAATTAGCTAACATGATGGAGATGGGTTAATTTAGAGTCTAATTACAAAGCCTGAAATCGACAAGAAATCTACTTAAACATAATGTTGATGGCTGAATGGTTAAGTCACTTATTTTTGTTAATTAAAGCCAAAAGGCACAAGTTCCAATCCTGGCACTTATAATATGCAGTTTGGGTGTTAGTTATTCCCAAGGTAAAAGAACTTGATTTTCAAGGGTATTCGTGGCTTTATATATATATCTTCTTCTTCTTCTTCTAACGTATTTCTGTATATATATATATATATATATATATATATATATATATATGTGTGTGTGTGTGTGTGTGTGTGTGTGCGTGTGTGTGTGTGTGTGTGTGTGTGTGTGTGTGTGAGTGTGTGGGAATTTTATAGCCTAAGGTATTACAGTTTCCCTGAAATGGAAAATATTTATACTTTCTTATCAGGGTGCAAGACTAATACAGTATTATACCTAATGTTCTACTGTCTCTTTTTGCCTCTGACTGAAGCATAAAGAGAACGACTTGAAAGATGGAAATGGTCTTATTTTTAAACTCCCTTCCTAACATCCCCAATACTGTTTTTCCCTTCTGAGTGGTTGGTAAGCCTAATCTCCCTTGTCTTTCAGTTGGCACGACTGTTTTCCTATACATGGACGCTGGGTGAAGTCACCTGCAAGACGCTGTACTACCTACAGTGCCTCTCGGCCATGTGTTCAGTTCTCACACTCTGCACCATGAGCATAGAAAGGTAAGTCAAAGTGATCAACATGCAAACAAAAAAACAAACAAATAAGGTATGAATAAACTCGTAAATAATGCACAGTATGTCACATACAGACAAAGAAGGAAGATAGTTTAAATGTAAGCGTGAACGCTGGCATATTGCAATTACGTAAGTGAATGTAAACTGAAAAATACACAATGGCAGCATACATTGAATGAAACGAAAAAGGAAGACTTACTGCACATGAACATAAAGACATACTCAACCCATGACAAATAAAATCCAACACAATAGCCAGATTTAAAAATGCATATGAATGAAGTATGTGTGTGTGTATATGTGTATGTATATATATATATATATATATATATATATATATATATATATATATATATATATATATATATATATATATATATATATCATTACCACAAGTGAAAAATAAGATGTAGGTCTGAACTTTATTTCCAAGCCATTTCCAATGGCTTGGAAATAAAGTCGAAAACCAATCAAGATTTCCCTACCATTTTAACCCCTCACCTATAAATGAATCACGTACAAAAGTGATAATAATCATATATATATATATATATATATATATATATATATATATATATATATATATATATATATATATATATATATATATATAGATATATATATAAAGTATAAATACAATTCATTAAAAATACATATTAGTTGGCATGCGAGAACCTAAATTTTAGGGACAGGGAACCCTGTAAGCCACCTATAAATATGTATGGAAATTATATAACAGAATACACATACATTTAAAAAACATAAAGAGAAAGGAGAAACGTGAATAAATTTTAAATATAAGCAGCCATATTTCTACAATGTAAATAAAAAGATAAACATAAGCGCCCACTAGAAACCTCTATAAGAACCTAAATATGTTAAAATAAGCATTAACTGGAAGTAAAATCTACATATGCCTACACATACGAGAGCAAAAATAATAGAAATAATAGAGAAGAAATACGTCAATGAACATCTGCCGAGAAAGTCAGTAAAAACAACCCCGCTGAATACAGACAAGTATGAACATACGCATCCAGGTACTTACGTTTGTAAATGCACACATGCATGTATGCAAACCTAGTCATGGAGGAGATAAATAATAGATAAAAAGAAATCGGTTAAGATTCGTTATGTTGGTCCTCTTTTGGTAAATCTGGAAGAACGCTACGTTATTGTCTAGCAAACGAACGTCAAAACACTCTAGAAACCCAGATACGTAAATCCATGACTCAAAGTAAGTTTCACTGTGCAGTGAGGATCAGAAGACTTGCGTGGGGGTAGGTGGGTATTTTCGGGACATGTTTAAAAGTGAACAATAGAAATGACTTGATCCGAGGGAGGAAGGGGCAGACCATTTTGCTCTGGCCCTTTGTATACAGAAGTAGGGGAATCGAGACATGTCATCATTGACTGGCTGCTACTGATGTAGTACGCTTTTGCATGATTAAGGCGCAAATCGTTAATACTCAGAATAAACTTCTGAAATAATTCATACAATTCAAGCTCATGTCCCTGCCATAACCGACATGAATCCCATTCCAGAACACACATGCCGAAGGGAGGTTTAACTTGCTTTACACGACGCGATAATGACAGCAAAGCCGAGATACAACGGACTAGTTTAGTATCAGTTCGGGTTTTCTGTGAAATAATAATACTGATAATAATAACTACGACGACGATGATTATAATTATTAGAGAAAATTACGGAGTAAATCATTTGACAAAAATAAAAAGGAAATAACCAGAAACATTTATTACTGAGAGTATTAGTATTAACGAGACCTTTACCATAATAATAATAATAATAATAATAATAATAATAATAATAATAATGATACTGACTGGTAAACCACTGATGCCTGCCTGCTAGGTATGCATGACTTACAACATGGCTCGCAAATCCTAATTTGCTTGTGGATAGATATGAAATGAACAACTGTCCTTTGTCCTTACATGCCAAAGCTATATGGAAAATGTATACTAATTTCACCCAACCGTTCTAGAAAAGTTATTTTTAGATAACCATACTTTCTTATAAGCCCACCATGTCACGTGACAAGGACGCCAGTCAGTTCGAAAACCAACTACATAATACTCCTTTAACTCAGCCATGCATAGGTTACTTATCAAATTGGGACGGAACTAGACTAACAGTCTCTATTAAACACTTTAAAATTTTGACTTTTGGTGAACTTAATATGATAGACAATCCCTGTTTTCCTCATGAATCGTCAATACTTAGGATCTATTTGCTAGAATGTGT
>NC_089786.1:18261339-18271339 GCF_040412425.1 Macrobrachium rosenbergii
AAGGTTGAAAATTATGGATGAAAGGAAATATATAACTAAATAAATAAGTGAATTTATAAGATACAACAGGCCAAATTATAAACAAGCTGAAATTCCTCTGTTGTAAACTGATATCTTTATTTTATCATACTGAAATTGATATCTTTATTATACTGGGCCCAGATTCACTAATGTTTACGATGGTGTAAAATTAAGTTTTTGTTCGTTACATTACATTTTTGGGTTCTTTAAGGTTTTATCAACATTACATTGATTGTAATAAACTTTTTTTCAAACTTTTTTTTTCTGCCACTGTTGACAAATACAAATATGTTTCTAACCGTATTATTCAGAAATTAAATGAAAAACAGGAATTTTGTCACCAGGAAAGCCAGAAAAGTGAGGATACAGACACCATCGTAACTTAAGACACCTCAGGTATGTTTAGTACATCTGGCCCTACACTGCAAGTATACATTTTCAATATTACAGAAGATTGAACCTCATGAGTTTTCAGTTCTTTCGACCTGCAATTAATAGACTTTTGTTTGCATGTTTTGAAGTGTATTGAAGGTGGATGCGTATAAAGAGGTTGACAATGAAGAACCTACAGTTGCACACAGAACAAGCTAAAAACTTCCCTTGCATCTTCTCCTCCAAGCTCGTCACAAGTCTTTAGTGAACTAGGCTTATGTAGTAAAGGTCAGGAACCATTTTTCTATACTCGTTTTCCATCTGGGTAATCATGTCGTAAAGGACTGTATGGCACAATCAGCTCCTCTCCTAGTGTGTTACCTTGGAAAGGAAAACATGAACGGGGTTGTGTGGATCAAGAGTACTTTGAAGCTTTGTCCTGAATTCTCTACAAACCTTCTGACAAATCTTACGCACAATGAACCTGTCATATACGTTAACACACTGCATTCCTCGAGCGGTAGGTCTACCCAAGGAAGGGTCATTACTGACTGTACTGATACAGGAATTGGCAGAGAAGAATGCAAAACCCGAAGTCCCTATATCGTTCACAGCTACCAAGAAGGCATCAGTGTCTTCTTGGCAATTAGCACCAGCACTTGGAACCATAACTAGGCGGAATGCACTCCTGAACTGACGCGCATCTGGGTTGTCTCTGTGCCCATCTTTCCCCCGAATTATTGAAAATAAATTCTCCAACCAATCTTGATTGAGCCTTTAGGTTAATAGGCAAGACAGCTTGTACTTTGAATGTAACTCGTCCCACAAGTGTAACAGACCTTTGATTGTCATCTGCCATCCAGAGAGGCAAGGCAACTTTCGTGGACCAAGTGATTTGATCCATCCAACCAAGTGAGGCAGTTAACTAGAAATTCCTTTGGTCAAAGGAACAACGAGAGAATAACCATTAACATATCTCATAATTTCGTTAGTGTGAACTTAGTTTTGTTAAAATGTAACTGAAAAATATCAGTCACCTTTTCTTGTCTTTGGGGGGAATCGAAATAAAGATAACTCAGGCCTTTTCTTTCTTGAATTAGGGCAATTAACTGCAGCACAGAACTGTGTCCCTGTCATGGTGTTGACATCTACCAAATGCACAAGGATACAAACATACATCCCACACATACACTAAATATATATGTATGTATATATATATATATATATATATATATATATATATAGTGTAATATATATATATATATAATATATATATATATATATATATATATATATATATATATATATATATATATATAAATTTTATTACATACGCTGTGAAATTTTTCATATTCACAAACATGAAGAAACAAATATCGTTTAATATCCATTTCAGAATACCTCTGAAATCACCTACACGCAAGGGGAAATATAATTGATGAGTGCTTCGTCACAAGTGGGGTTCGACCCGCTGCCTAGTTTATAAACAACAATGAACAGTGACTAATCACTGAGCCATGTCGAATCCCACTGGTGATGAAGCACTTATCAATTATAATTCTCCTTGTCTGTAAATTTATTTCCAGAAGCATGGTGAAATGGATATTAAGCGATATCTATGTTTATGAATACACACACATACACACACACACATATGTATATATATATATATATATATATATATATACATATACGCATCAACATTTAAATGAATACATTTAGGTAATGAGTTCTTTACCCTAACACAATTTTAGACTCAAAAATACCAACTGAAATTCCGTATAACATTCTTTATCGAAAAGTTTTCTGATGTTTTATCTTTGCAAACTCTGAAAAGTTTATCAAAGGGAGAGAATCAAGGAAACCATTTCCTCCAACAAGACGCTTCCTTTCACCTTTTACTTCTCCTCATGGAGAGGGAATAAAGGAGAATAATTACTTTCCGACTGCCGGTCAAATCACATTTTTCCCATTTCAATTCTCTACGGAAGCGGAGAAAAATCTTCGGTCTTGCCAGATGAACGATGTTCACACGGCACAGCGAAGAACACCAAGGTTCTTCGCGAGCACAAGTGCACGATAAACTACTTATCTCGTTTTGCGACGGACAGTCTATCACCCGATCAGCGATTAAGCGAAAGTCTTATTCTTTTTGCATTTATCCTCCAATGCTTTTCCCAAGACTTTTCGCTTCCTGCTTCGCCCACTCTAAACGTTGTCAGCCACTCTGGAAAAGTCCTGGCACACTTTTCAGAGAATTTCGTTCACCAATAGACATTTTTTCTTTTTAAAATCACATTGAAACCAAACTTTACAATCAGAATACGATTAATATGCATTCAAACAATATAATTTACAAAATTGGCAAAAAAATAACATGAATTAACAAAATTTAACGAAACATTTTGAAACCTAAAACTATCGTTCGGTGAAATTAAAGGTTGAAGTACGGAGCACGTCGATCTTCTTCAAAATCTCAATAACTGTGACCAATTAGCTGTGCTATTGCATTCGAATATTTATATTTAAGGCTCAAATAATTAAATCAATACCGATATCTGTAGATATTCGTTTCAGTTAAAACAAGGAATAAGATTTCCTCCGTATCTGAGTGACACTGGTCGTCATGACGTCACTCATCGTGTGGGCGGGAAAACAAACCATTTAACATTAAACGGTAGACTGTCAACTTTATCGAGATGGGTCTTCACTGCTGGTGTCCCAGGAAAACACGGGGTTATGTGGGTAAAAGGTGAAAAAAAAAAAAACCATGTAGAATTTAAAAAGGGTAGGAGTAACATTCCACATAATAAGGTGCACTAAAAATGAATTTTAGCTTGCTTTTTTATTTTAAGTCGATTACAACAATCACGTATTGTTTTATTTGATATTATTCCGTTCATAAGAATGAAGGTTTTATTGTCATAACGTCTACCAGAAGAATTGGCAGTTTATATTGTAACCACAGGCCTATTATAAAGATGCGACCGTTAGACGTCTCTTTAGAGTATAGGCCTATTATGAAAATGACACTATATCATTATAGGTTTAGAATATGGATTTGATCTTTATATCACTAATATAGACCTATAACATGAATTAGATATTTGTATCAGTATAGGTTTATTATACGAATAACAGTTTTATTTCGTTATAGAGATAATCAGTGCATATTTTAGAAAAACTTTTTATGCTAGTATATCTTTCCTTTGATAATGATTCATCTACACTTCACACAAATATTAATTATATGAATACTTTTGTATATACAGAGACAGGGAGTAGGCCTAGGATCTATAGCTATTTTCTTCTTCATCATCTTAATTGTAATTTTCATCACCTTTTACAAACGTTTTATCACTTATAGCTATTATCCTAAAAACATCCAACCATCACGGAAGAGCGGAAGAACCATGGGCTGCCAGTGGTCCACGGAAACTTACAGAAATAGGCCCACAAAGTTAAGTACACTTTAGTTTTACCAGACCACTGAGCTGATTAACAGCTCTCCTAGGCCTGGCCCGAAGGATCAGACTTATTTTACGTGGCTAAGAACCAATTGGTTACTTAGCAACGGGACCTACAGCTTATTGTGGAATCCGAACCACATTATAGCGAGAAATGAATTTCTATCACCAGAAATAAATTCCTCTAATTCTTCATTAGCCGGCCGGAGACTCGAACTCGGGTCTAGCGAGTTTTAGCCTACAACTCTACCGACTCTCACAACGAGGAAATAATAGGCCCTCAACTGAACAGTTCCCAATATATTAGCGTTCTTGAGGAAATTTTGGTGCCATCTTTGAGAGCACTGCTACTCCCCGACCCAAACCCAGTATATGTAGTCATGGGCAACTCTTCTGCCCATCATGCCCAAACTGTAAAAGAATGGCTCAGAGAACATCCACACGTAATCAGAATCAAATGGCCAGCAAAGTCACCTGACTTAAATGCCATTGAAAGTCTTTATAGGTTTTATATATATATATATATATATATATATATATATATATATATATATATATATATATATATATATATATATATATATAACTAATACAGGGGATGCAAGTAATGCCAAGACCAGGAATCACGTAATAAGACTTGTCAAGTCAGTCTGAGGAGTCACTTAATCCTAAACGGAACGAAATAAACATTTGTAAAATGATAGAGTTCAATGTCCAAGAGATTATAGTTATTGACAATAGGGGTTCATACTTGAGTGGGGGGGGGGGTCACGGATATTTAAATTCTACTACTGCATATTTTGTATTTTCATGTAGTAATGGTATGCACTACATTCACTGGTTTATTTATCTACTTATTCATTTACACTGATTTCTCTATAAGAGACATATAGGTCTATGTGAAAAATGTTATATAGATTGAAAATATACTACTGAGTACGGATAAACATATTTATTCATATTATATTCAATACACCATTTACTTAATATCATATGGGGCAGTGTTACAGTCAGTCGCAGCAACGCTGAGCAAACAAATACATATGATTATAGTCAAAGAATGGGAACATAGAGAAGCAAGCAGCGAAGCTTACACGCTCTCCTCTCTCTCTCTCTCTCTCTCTCTCTCTCTGTGTGTGTGTGTGTGTGATAATATTAGCTATTTGCATCTGCTAAAACCAATAAGAACAAAATGGAAAACATTAGGGAGAAATTTGGTGATAACAAAAAAAAAAAAAAAAAAAAAGCGCACTCATCATCTCTATGAGTCTAGTTTTTCCTGTAGTAGGCTGCATATGACCTGGTGACAGTTTGAGTGATATCATGTGAAGGATGGACTCTTGAAAGTTGCCAGTTACTATTTTGTAAACTCTTGTCCGAAACCCACTGAAGTGTGCCAGGACTTTCCAGAGTGGCTGTGCAAAATGAATAGCTAACATCACTTGCTGCTACTTTAGCCATTTTCATTAAGAATAAAACTCAAATACACACACACATACAAATATATATATATATATATATATATATATATATATATATATATAAACATATATATATATATATATATATATATATATATATATATAAAATATATATATATATATATATATATATATATATATATATATATATATATATAATGTGTGTGTACTTATAACAACCACAATGATCTCTTGACGTCTTGATTTCTCTGTACTTTTGAATATCCTTATAACTTCAAGCCATGAATCAGAATAGGAAACAAATGAAGGCAATTTTCCCCTCGTAGTAGGATTCGAACCATTGTTCTATAGGTTAAGGTTACGCTAATCTTAAACCATTAGCAACAAAAAAGGATATGTCTATTTCAGCTTATATTTTATATATATCAGCTGGAGCCACAGGAAAAGCTTAAAAAGAAACAGCAGAGTGCCAAATAATTTTGTGTAATTAACGCATCTTCGGGGCCCCGAAGATGTGTTAATCATAGCTTCAGCATTACAAGCATATTTCTGATTTTTAGTACACACACACACACACAAATATATACAGTACATACTACCTGACCAACCCGGAGCTGCCTGGGAAAACTCTGAATGATAGCCAATAAACTCACTCTCTCTCTCTCTCTCTCATCCAAACACTCTACTCCCTCTCTCTCACTTCCTCTCCCTTTCCTGTTAAGATAGTTGCTTCAACTACATTGCCCTGGCATTTATGACATTTTATATTTCACCCCTTCTCACCCACCATTCTTATCAAAAAGGAATACCCTTAAAAGGCATCGGAAGTATCACTATTCATCTCAGCGACCTCCGAAACTATGGATTAGACACTAATATCTGTCATTTTTAACATTTTATTTTTCACCCCTTCTCACCCACCTTCCTATTAGTGCTGAACCTGGGCTTAAAGGGCATTGGGAGTGTCACTATTCATCTCAGCGACCTCAGGAACTATGGATTAGACACTAATATCTGTTTTTTTCGGTTATTTTTACGTCACCCCCTTCCCACCCCTTCTCATCCACTTCCTATTGGGGCTGAACTTGGACTTAAAGAGCATCGGGAGTGTCACTAATCATCTCAGCAACCTTGAAAACTGTGGTTTAGACACTACTATGTGTCGCTTTTGTTTACTTTTACATGTCACCCCCTTTCCATGCCTTCTCATCCCCCCTTCCTATCAAGGCTGAACTTGGACTTAAAGGGTATCAAAAGTGTCACTATTCATCTCAACGACCTCGACAAACACTAATATCAGTGCCATTTTGGGTTATTTTTACATGTCACCCCTTTCCCAGTCTTTCTCATCCCCGTTTCCTATCAGGACTGAATTTGGGCTTAAA
Organism: Macrobrachium rosenbergii; assembly: GCF_040412425.1. NCBI lineage: Eukaryota > Metazoa > Arthropoda > Malacostraca > Decapoda > Palaemonidae > Macrobrachium > Macrobrachium rosenbergii. Next base: position 18,268,027 of record NC_089786.1, read on the forward strand.
GGGCATCAGGAGTGTCACCATTCATCTCGGCGACCTCGAAAACTGTGGATTAGACACAATACCTGTCGTTTTCGGTTATTTTTACGTCACCCCCTTCCCACCTCCACTGCCTTTGGTGCCAGTGATGTCTTACCCCCAAAAGTATTCTTTCCCAGATAGTAAGTCATATGTATACCAAGTTTGCTTGAAATTGCTCGATGCGTTTCAGAGTTATGCTGGAACATACATACACACACATAAATACGTACATCCAATTTTATACATACAGATTACTGAACTGTCAGACACTTTTAACCAGGTATTACTGTACTGTCTGTCCCTTTTACCCAGGTATTACTGTGGTGACTGTCCCTTTAATCCAGGTATTACTATGTTGCCTGTCCCCTTTAACCAGTTATTACTGTGCTGTCTGTCCCCTTTAACCAAGTATTACTGTGCTGTCTACCCCTTTTATCCAGGTATTACTGTGATGACTGTCCCTTTGAACCATGTATTACCGTGGTGACTGTCCCTTTCATCTAGTTATTACTATGCTGTCTGTCCCCTTTATCCAGGTATTACTGTGGTGACTGTCCCTTTTATCCAGATATTGCTGTGGTGACTGTCCCTTTTATCCAGGTATTACTGTGGTGACTGTCCCTTTATCCAGGTATTACTGTGCTGTCTGTCACCTTTAACCAGGAATTACTGTGCTGTCTGTCCCTTTTATTTAGGGACTACTGTGGTGACTGTCCCTTTCAAACAGATGTTACTGTGGTGACTGTCCCTTTTATCCAGGTATTACTGTGCTGTCTGTCCCTTTTATCCAGGTATTACTGTGGTGACTGTCCCTTTTATCCAGGTATTACTGTGCTGTCTGTCACCTTTAACCAGGAATTACTGTGCTGTCTGTCCCTTTTATTTAGGGACTACTGTGGTGACTGTCCCTTTCAAACAGATGTTACTGTGGTGACTGTCCCTTTTATCCAGGTATTACTGTGCTGTCTGTCCCCTTTATCCAGGTATTACTGTGGTGACTGTCCCTTTTATCCAGATATTGCTGTGGTGACTGTCCCTTTTATCCAGGTATTACTGTGGTGACTGTCCCTTTTATCCAGGTATTACTGTGCTGTCTGTCACCTTTAACCAGGAATTACTGTGCTGTCTGTCCCTTTTATTTAGGGACTACTGTGGTGACTGTCCCTTTCAAACAGATGTTACTGTGGTGACTGTCCCTTTTATCCAGTTATTACTGTGCTGTCTGTCCCTTTTGCCCAGGTATTACTGAGGTGACTGTCCCTTTTATCTAGATATTACTGTGGTGACTGTCCCTTTTATCCAGATATTACTGAGGTGGCTGTCCATTTTATATAGATGTTACTGTGCTGTCTGTCCCTTTTATCCAGGTATTACTGTGGTGACTGAGAAGCATTTACAATAATATATATTTCTATGGTCTTGAGTACATGAAATGGGGTATGATAAACCTGTAGAGTTTATTTACCATGTAAGTTACAAAGGGAATGGGGTGGGTATGGGTTTGAAACCTACCCTATTATCTAAGTTGGGTAAAATGATGGCCACATTCCAAATTTTGTCTAGATTGGGCAAGCAGCTCGGATTTCTATAGTGCACAAACATACAAACAACTATACAAACTAACATACAAGCATACATTCACTTTTTACCTAAGATATATATATATATATATATATATATATATATATATATATATATATATATAATATACAATATATAAAATTAAAGTGAATGTTTGTATGTTTGTGCGCTATAGAAATCTGAACCGCTTGACAGATGCAGACAAAATGTGGCATGCGGCCACTATGTGACCCCAGGAAGGTTATAATCAAAATTAAACCCCTACCCCCGTGACAGATATCAAACACAGGCAAACTGAATGAAATTTGCGTTTTTCCCAATTCTGTCAGGTTTTCCTTCACGTGCTTTATGGATTAACCGTATTTTTTCACCTGAGCAAATCCAGGTTTTCCTCCGGGCATTGTCAGGCCTATGATTAACCCGCAACAATAAATTCCCTATAACAAACTTTTCATCAGAATTTACGTGAATTTTAATCATAATTTATGAAAATTATTAATATAATTGTTAAATACCTCGATAAAATTAACACTGAACACTTACATCAGTAAACAATGTGAGTGTAGATGGGATGGAGGTTTCGAGACCACCACACACAATCGTTTTGAGTTTTCAGTTTTCAGTTAGACCGGTCGCCTTTGGTGAGGAGCGGGGAGATCTGCATGGTAGGGGAGACCGGTGTCAACAGGATGAGGAAGAGTTCTATAAAATATCCCGTGGAGACGTAATGCAGCCACGAGGAATTTGAGAAATTTGGGGAAGAATGAAAAGAGTAGTAACAAATAAAGTAAACGTAGAATCGAGAGGAAGAAAATGAAGGGAATGGGAGAAAAAAATCAATATTTAGTGATGATGTTTTTCTACACTATATCGAAAGCTTCTTAACGGGTGCAGTCACCTTTCTCAACGCGGGGTAATCGCTCACAATCCCAACAGCCTACATAGACTGTCTTCAGAGAATTTCAGGACACATGAGAAGCCTTTCAAATTTTTTATTTTTACATGTTTATCGAACTTAATGTGGCTAAGAATTCTCACAAACACAAAGAGAAAAAACACAAACACTTAGATGGTCACACACTATCAAAATAAGTCCACCATTTCGATTTCAAATACTAAGCCTAATGATCACACTTACATTCTTCACTGAGTTTCTTTAGTTTTGTACGGTAACGAGTTAGCAGCACGTTCAAAGTTAATTTTAGTGTAACGACCCGAGTGGGCCGTTATGCAGGTTCTTTAACATACTCAGGACGGGGCTGTCACTGACTGACGGCAGATGCAACAAACAAAGGAGGGGAAAACAACAAAAACAATAAAATGAGCTTAATATTAATTTATTTACAATATTTACAAGTGAGTCAGGTCTGGCAAAAAGATAAAAACCATAAATACAAAAAAACCAAAAGGCAGCACTAAACAAAATCCAGTTAAAATAAACAAAAAAAGTAGCTTTAAAAAAAAAAAGGCAAAAATAAACAACAGCAGGCAGAAAAAAAAAAAAACAAACATCGTCCTCCATCGGGTCACCAAGACAGCCTCAGCTGCACAACAGGACAAGACCCCACAAACCAGAATACCCCGATGGAGACGTCAGGACAGCCTCACGCTGTCATCAAAGATGAGCAGCTCGTGGTCACATGACTACTCATGGTCGCACTCCACCTCTCACGTCGTGCTCCGCCGTGCGTGCTTACCAATTTGCTGCTCAAAA
>NC_089786.1:18276339-18291339 GCF_040412425.1 Macrobrachium rosenbergii
ATCAAAGTTTTTGTCTTCGGCTTACGAAACGCTGCAAAATGATAATTAGCGGTAATTTTAGCGAACTTTTAATGGGGTGAAGGAGGAGCGACTGCTTACGACATGATTTAAGGTTGTTATCTCTCGTATTCAAAAGATGCAACACATAAAATACAGCAATGGTAGTTCTCCCAAATTAGTAAACCTACATAGAAAAAATTTTGGAAAGAATACCTTTTTGGAGTTTATAAAAGAGTAAAATTAAGTATTCAGTGTTTTCGAGTGGTCTGACTATACAGTATATTTGAAATTAATGGTCACACTTTACAGGTAAATGTAAACTTTGGAATAAAAAATCCTTCTCCCGTGTATATTAGTCCGAGTCCAGAAGTCCACATCAGACCTCCTATTCACTTCAATACCTTACCCTTCACTTAGAGGCCGTATACTGTGCTCAAATAAAGCAGGCCCCTCTCCACACCAGGATTCGAACCTGTTTTATAATGCCAAGATGTCTGCAGCCATTATTATTCAGGCTATCCTTCGTCAGTATTCTTTCAAGAACTTGACTACTTTTAAAACATCAAAACGTCTCCTCACTGAAATTCAGGGTCGAAGTGATCCGTTAGTGATATTTATGAAACTAAAATCTTTTCCTCCTTTATAATCCTGGACGAAATTATAAGGATTATCAAAAATAAAATATGGAAAATATATTATTTTCATTAATTAAGTACGATTTTCATTAATTAAGTATGAAGTGATATCCACGACAAGCCTGGAAATCCGCATAATTATCCCAGAATTAACCGAATCCATTTGTTTCCAGATCATTATCATCATTATTATTCAGGATAATAAACCATTCACCCAAGAGGTCACTAAATTGCAGAAAAAGCTTCCACAGAAAGAATATATAATAAAACTCAGTGTGTACAGTATACTTATATCAATTAATTAATTTTCTGCGTGTAACAATGATGCTTTACCGGTAAAATACTTAACGTTCGGAACTGCCGTCGTTCAGCCTGGGCCTGCTTTCAGGGGTGAAAGTTTTATAATAAACAAGGGAAAAAAATAATATAATGACATATAAGAACAAGCATACATAACCCTCAACGTTAGAAAAATGGGGAAAACTGCGCCCGGCGCTTCATAGTCTGAAAGCCTCTCTTCAACTTATTATCACCGACATCAACAACAGTGCCAGGAGGTCTTCCTGGCACAGTTCAGTTGCTCCTACACGGACGCAAAAGGAGTATTATTTTTACTTAAGATAATTGCAACACCATTTACAAAACAATATATTATGTAGTTCTCGATTTTTGTTCTTTTCGATTTTGGTGAGGAAATAAGACTTTATTTACTATATATATATATATATATATATATATATATATATATATATATATATATATATATATATATATATATATATATATATAATATATATATAACGTTGTAACCATGTATTTCAGATACTACTCCTGTATCCATGTTTCACTAATTAACAGGGATGCAAAAGAAGTATCTGAAATGTATGGCTGCAACGAGTATGCAGTGTATTTATGGGCCTTTTAACTTCATTGTGTACAGTTTGATTACAGTAAAAGACATTCACATATATATATATATATATATATATATATATATATATATATATATATATATATATATATATATATAAATCTATATATATAAATCGAATGTTGTTCTCAAAATTCTTACATGCAAAATTAAATTTCTGTTATTAATATCGAAGACACAATTAGATTCGACAACCATCTAACAAGACTGAATTCCAATGTTTATTTTCCTTCCAATGTAATCAGTGAAAGGTTGAAAATCATTTTGGTTTTTGGACATTTTCTACATTAAACAAAATGTTTCAAAATTGCTTTTATTCCCAGCACTTATTTAATTTCTCTACTAACGCAATGATTGAAACCTGACTATTATTCAGAGGTTCCTTATAATTTTTTTTTTTTTTAGTTAAACCACTGCTCAAGAATTAATTTTGCCCTGAGATGCCTTTCAATTTCTTATCAAGACCCCATCTATTCTGAGTTCCCTTCAAATTTCTGTCCATGAAACCACTGCTCAAAAATGAGTTTTATACAGAAGTTTCATTTATCTGAATGAATTTGTTCCTCAACAAATTTTCTTTAGTTTTTTTTAAGTGATACTCATTCTGAAGTTCTATTTAGTGTTTCTTCCTGAACTTTTTACTATTTTTTTTTTTATATTTAGAGGTCCTGTTAATTATTCCTTATGAATCCATTTTTGAAAAATTACCTTTATTCTGATGTTCCTTTCAGTTTTCTCCATAGATATATTGCTCAAAAATTATCATTCCAAGATTCATTTTGTCATATTTTTCAATGGCTAAAACCCTTTTTTTCTGTTCTGAGGTTACTTCATCTCCATGAAGACAGTACTCAAAAATTATTCTTATTCTGCGGTTCCTTTACCCCCGGCCGTACATAGATTCGAGGCTCAATTTTTCTTAATTGACCATTGTCCGGAAATTAATTTTGACTCCAAAGTTCCTTTCACTGTTTCTCCATTACCACCTAGCCCTAAATTGATTTCTATTCTGGCGTCCAACTTTAATTTTTCTCCCTTTCACCCTAGCTCAAAAATAATTAATGTTCTGAGGTTCCTCGCTATTCCTCACATGCCGACCCACACCCATCCACCCACCCACCAACCCTCCCGTAAAAAAAGATTTTTATTTCCCAGTTCCTCAACTTTTTTCCCCTCCATTAACCCCAGGTACAGAAATGGCTCTCCCCAATTTTTTGTCCTTCTTCGCCCGCCACCCAAAGAATCCAAGTCTATTCTTTCTCCCCTGGCAGGTTCACATGGAGGTTGGCGAGAGAGTGAAAGCCTTTTGGTGCGTGAGAGACTTCGATTCGCCCCTCATGTGGCGAGTGTACGAGACCTACATGCTGGTGGTCGTGTTGGTGATGCCGACGATCATCATGGCCGGGGCCTACACGTCCATCAGCTGCGCCATCATCCACATGGTGGCGCAGAGGAGAACTATCACTGGAAAGGGACAAATGTGAGTCGGTCGTATATAAATAACCTTCTTTGCATGTTTCTTTTTTTCTTTTGCTTATTGTTTTCTACCTGCTCTATTTTCTCAGTCTCAACGAAGAGGTTTAATTGTTTTCACCCTCCCTTCTCCCTCTCTATCGAGATTCTTATGCTGTTTACCATTCTGAAAAAATCAAGAAAATTCTTCCTAACTTAAGTTATTTTTCGTTCCCTTTAGAAGAAAAAGGATATTTCCCTTTAATATGACTTATTTACGCAGACTAATTCCTGCTTTGCATTCCCTCTTAACTCAAAGAAATATTATTAAAAGTAGTATTAATAATAAGAAAAACCAATAAAATTTGCTAAGCTCTGGGTTAATGATGGATTTACCGAGCTGACGACAGCTAATTATTTGCTTCAAGAGTTGGTTTCTTAATTTGTTACTATAAATCGAAATTTGTCGAAATCTCCCGGACGCCATTACACTCTTCACCTAGTGTTACGGTCGGAAATACAAACAAGCGAAGTATTACAAAAGACTATTGCTAATCTCCATAATTTGTAAACATTCCAATAAACCACCTAAAAAATTATGAACTTGTATATCGAGCTTTTCATAACGCTAATTGGCCCGTAAAATTTCAAATACTTGTGATATAAAATATGGATGTAGATTAGTGAAATTTATGAACGAGGAGCAAAAACTAAATACTGGTAATAAAATAAAGTATAAAAAATACGCTAAATAAACTTAATATATTATGGAAACAACTTTATCAAGGCGAGCATTTCAGCCTCCTCAACATTTACAAGAAATAAATGCATTCTAATTGTTATCATTATCGTTCAATGCTATTTTCATTACTGCAAGTGTTGCAATACTATAAAAGGTTAAAGTACGATCAGACAGAGTCCAGAGGAAGTCCTCCCCATGGACGATACATTCCGTAATGAAGACTGGACAAAGGCACTGCAAGCTGCGTAACTACTCTTAGGGTGCCAGTAGCTTTTAACGGAATGGTCGCGGCTGGATGCCAGGTTTCTTTGAAGGACAATTTGGCTTTGGGGCCAAAACTAGACTTTACTCATTTGTCTGCCCTGCCTGTTGTCGCTAAACCCCGGCAGCGTATGAAAACATATTGTAATTTACCGGCGCCCTTTTTCCCAGCAGCGAAAATCGATACTGGTATGTCGACAGTTTCGTGTGAGATGTCTGTTATGTTTTTAGTAGATATTGGCGTGGCTTTGTTTGTGTGTGTAATGGTCTGTAACAGCTTTTAAAACCTATCCGTTGATTAACACATAATCCCTTAGGGTGTTCTTCACGGATAACGTGTCACTTTTTTGCCACATAAATGTGTTCAACCGGATTCACCAAAATCCTTTCAGCCACTCTCGAAGTATTTTGTGTGGACACAGAGATCAAAACACAGATAAAAAAAATTACATCCGCGAAAATAATATCATGCGAATGAAGATGAGCTGTAATATTTATGGTCATGTCCGATGGAATAATTAGATATAGCTTAATAAATGAAAACCTTACAATTTTAAGATATTACTACTCCGGAAAATCATAATTCATTCAAATTAAAATATTTGTTACAAAGGTGGCTGTTTTATTTTTAAAAATATTTAGCGACGTATGAGAGTGTCAACTACACGCACAGACAAATAACTAGGAACAGAGCAGGAAGGCAAAAACCTCCTGGTTATGTCAGCAAACAACAAATGACATGATACATGACCTAGCTTCAAATGAGTGGCCCCTTAATATTGGTCCCCATGTATATCAAAATTGAAATAACAAGCTACTGTCTTACTGGTATACATATATCTCTTCCTTCATCGCAAAATCCGTTAAGCTGTCACTGCAATACTGGCCCTCCTTCGCAGATCCAATTCTAGATTCAGTTTAATAAATGGAAATAAAAACAATTTCAATCATTTTTATGGATCGGTTCCACTTTTATCGCGAATGGAAGCGTGGAGGTTGGGAAAGAGGGTGAACTGTCATTGTTATGTTACGTTTGAATAATATCGAGATATAGCTTAATAAATTTTGAAAATGAGTGACACACACAATTTATATATTACTACTATATAAAATCATAATTCATTCAAATTAAAATATTTGTTACGAAGGTTTCTGTTTTATTTTTCGAAAATGTTTCTCAGGTGGAAATGCAAGTGTCAACTGGGCCATACAAGTCTAAAGACAAATAACTAGGAACACCTGGGCAGGAAGGCAAAAAGTTTTCCCCAACTCCTGGTTATGTCAGCAAACAGTTCCAAATGACATGATACATGACCTAGCTTCAAATGGATAATTCGAATGGCCTTAATATTGGTCCCCATGTATATCAAAATTGAAATAACAAGCTACTAATTCTTACTGGTATACATATATCTCTTCCTTCGTCGCAAAAATCCGTTAAGCTGTCACTGCAATACTGGCCCTCCTTCGTAGATCCAATTCTAGATTCAGTTTAATAAATGGAAATAAAACAATTTCAATCATTTTTATGGATCGGTTCCACTTTTTATCGGAGAATGGAAGCGTGGAGGTTGGGAAAGAGGGTGAACTGTCACTTGTTACGTTACGTGGTTGATGTTGATGTTTCGAAGCAGAGCAGAAAGAAGATTTTGGCAAAAGAAATTTCACTTTTCATTATATATTTACAGTATACATACACACACACATATACATATATATATATATATATATATATATATATATATATATATATATATATATATATATATATATATGCATATATATGTATAACTGATCCACGAAGATATGGAACGTGATGAATGTATAGATAAATTCAAATGCCAGAAAGGAAAATGTGAAACAATCGTTTTAGTGGTTGCTTTAGAGCCTTTCGACACACGGTCTTTACTAGCATCCACTCCTTTCTTTCACTTTTCATTCGTGGCATTTGCCTTTACACATATACACACACACACACACACAATATGTATATATAAATACGTATACATGATTATATATATATATATATATATATATATATATGCATGTATATATAACTTCTTTTTCACCATTTAGGATGTGTGTGTGTATATATGAAGGGTTCATTCACGATTCAGATACCTGTGAAAATAATGATGTATATACATCATGATCGTTTTGCTATTTTTTTTTGATTCAACTCCTGTTTACAGAAGGGATATAAATATAAACATAAATATAAACATATATACACAAACACACACATATATATATATATATATATATATATATATATATATATATATATATATATATATAATATATATATAATATACTGTATGTATATATAAATATATATACATATTATATATATATATATATATATATATATATATATATATATATATATATATATATATATATATATATATATATGTATGACAGTGTACGTGAAGCTTTACCAACTACTTTTCACCATTTAGGATGGGGACGCCGGGAAGATGAAGCTTTCAATTTCTCAGCAAGTCTCTTGAGATGACCCTGGTGATGTATACAACTTCCGTGTATATACATCACCTGACGCTGATGTATATTCACAATTGATTCAACTAGTTTACGGAAGAATAGGGCCAAACTACTTTATTATTGATGTATGATGTCAAACTACTTTATTATTGATGTATGATGATATATACTATATGTATATATAATATATATATATATAATATATATATATATATAATATATATATATATATATATATATATATAAACTACTGGTTATTTTATACTAGATATATAATATATATATATATATAAACTACCATGTAACAAAACCTCTTTAAATATTACTTTCTTAATATTTTTTGGATACGTTTGGCAGTAGAAAGACTAAGATACAAATGGAAAAATATGGAGAAATTCTTACGTTCGTACAAGGATTCGAAACCGCATCCAGAGTAGCAAAACGAGGTCACGTTACCCACCTGGTCCATTTAAATCTCAAAGCTTCGTAGTGACAGGAGTATTAACAGTTCCTAGGGCTGGCCCGAAGGATTAAACTTATTTTACATGGCTAAGAACCAGTGTGGTTACTTAGCAATAACACCTACAGCATTGTGGAATCCGAACCACATTATAGCGAGAAATGAATAAATTCTCTAACTCTTCATCAGCCGGCGGCGGGAATCGAACTCCGGCCCATCGAATGACGGTCTGAAGCTCAACCAACTCGGCCAACAAAGGGCTTATTTAAATCTCATATTCATAGTGACAAGAGTATATAAGTTAGAAGTAAAGGAGAAGTTATAGGGCAGTGTATACAATAACACACACACACACACACACACACATATATATATATATATATATATATATATAAATATATATATATATATATATATATATACTTTATATATATATATATATATATATATATATATATATATATATATATATACCATATAAAATATATAAATATATATATATATATAAAATATATATATATATATATATATATATATATATATATATATATATATATATATATATATATATATATATATATATATATATATATATATATATATAATATATATATATATATATATATATTTATATATATATATACACACACACACATATATATATATATATATATATATATATATATATATATATATATAAATACATACACACATATATATATATAAATACAGGGTGTCTATAAAGTCATAGTGCAATTTAAAATACTTGCAGCTTCGTAGCTATACATGAGAGAATTAATTTGTAAAAAGGATAAGAAAGGCTTGATGTGTCCAGTTTTTCTGACCTTCTGAAGTTTTATTTCTAATTTATTGTAGAAAATATTTTTTTTACAATTTCTGGCACTTAAAATTGACTTCTTTTTCTGAAATGCTGTTGACCCATGGCTTCCCTAGAAGGGAAAGCAAACGGTGTTCTTTGATTGGCTGAGTAAAATGTACTGTCGCTGTTCAAAAAAGGTTTACAAACTTGTACAATAAAGAAACACCATAAAAGAATTGCATATCCATTCAAAAATGCATTATCAGTATTAATTCTGTCACTGAACTAATGACAGAAAGTCAGTCGTCTGATAATCCTCTTCTAACAACATTTGATGCATTTGCATTCTGAACAGTTTCATTTTAGGTTTTTTCCGCAGAGTCTTATGCACAGTAGATTTTGAAAGCCTCATCTCCAAAGATGCTCGTCTTAGACTTTTTCTAGGACTTCTTTCAAAGTTGTTCTACAGATGATACAGTTCCTTTATCAAAAAGGGTCTATCAGACTGCGGTTTATCAATAACAAACCCTGCTTCCTTAAATTTCTTCATCCACCTGGCTATGCAATTCCTGTGTGGTGCTTTTTTATTGTATTAGGCCGTAAACCTTCTTTGGACAGCGACAGTACATTTTTGCTCAGCCAACCAATGAACGCAGTTTACTTTTTCTTCAAGTGAAGCCATGGGCCAACAGTAGTTCTGAAAAAAAAAAGCCATTTTTGAGTTTCAGGAACTGTGAAAAATATCTAATAAAACAAATAATAAATAAAACTTCAGAAGAACAGAAAAACTAGACACATAAAACTTTCTTAATTTTTTTTTTTTAGATTAATTCTACCATGTATAGTTACGAAGTTACAAGTATTTTAAATTGCACCAAGACTTTATGGACACCCTGTATATAATCTGCTGGTATCTGAATTTGACGGATATAAGTACGTAAGAGCGTGGTCAGGTAATTACCGTTACCTCTTTCTGTACCCCAGACCTGAGATCGGATCTCGGCAGGGCATCAGAATAACTTCATTTCTTTTTTTATTTGGATCTAGGCTTAGTAGTGAAAAGCGTTTCCAAAATGTGATGAATGAGAAGTTAAGAGGTCATTGTGATTAATAAAAATTATATATATATATATATATATATATATATATATATATATATATATATATATATATATATATATATATATATATATATGTGTGTGTGTATGTATATATATATATAATTATATATATATATATACATATATATATATATATATATATATATATATATATATATATATATATATATATATATATATATATATATATATATATATATATATGTATATATTGTGTGTGTGTGTGTGAGTTTGCATATAGTATGTATTTTAATTTAGTAAGTGTGTGACTGCACAGCATATTTTTTTATAAGATGAAAAGCAATGGAGGACGAAAATAATAGTTTCTACTTTTTTTTTCTAGGATTATTATCTTTACAGCCATTCGTGGAAAACAGTCCCACGCAGCTTACAAGCCCAAGCACTCACGCACACACATAAACACACAAATGAGGCAAAACCCCGATCAGAATACCTCTTAACACTTTTTACGTAAGCATTATTCAGTTCACAACGAGTAATCACTCCAAGATTCACAAGGCAGCTTTAAATTCACCAAACACAGCGCCTTAAGAATCACCTGGGCATTTTGAATTAAGTAAAACAGTTCCCCTGGAATTCCCTGGATATTTTGCAATTCACCACAAGGCAGAGTTCTTTATGGATCCCTGAGTATACGAGTATTTCAGTCACCGAATATATGTTTTTCCTCTGTCATTCTTCATTCATGAAAAAGACATCCGTCAGGATTCCCTTTCGTGTTTTTGAATTAACAACAAGCACTCACCTACTGGGCATGATGTTTTTTTTAAAAGCTGTTCTCCATTGTATCCATGGAACAACTCTGAATTCACGAAATGCAGCCACTCTAAACATCCTCAATTTTTTGTTTTTTTTATTCAAAGTTCACCACAAGTAGTATCGTACGGATCCCATGGAGATAAATGAATTCACTACAACTGTTTCCCCTAGCAATTTTTAAAAGTGATTAAAAAAATTTCCTCGGGAACTCCTGACCATTTCTGAAATGATCGGAACATATCCCCTGAGACCAAATGCAAATTTTCTAATTCACTACAATAATTAGTCCCTCGAGATTCATTAAAATTTTTCCGATTTACCCAATGCATTCAATCACAGACTAAGTCTGCATTTTTCCATTCACCGAAAAACTGTTCATCAGGGAATCCAAGAGCGTTTTTATTTCACAAAAATCGGTCCTTCCGGGGTACTCTGACAATTTAAACGACAATGACAGAACCAGTGATATCTAAAGCGCAAAGTCTGAAAGTTAAGGGAATATGTGGGACAACCATTATGTTTACACGTCTTGATTTGACTTTGAGTGAAAGACGCTGTGAGGTGCTCGCTCCGACTCTCATCTCGAGGGTACAGTGGTTCAGATCATGGAGTTAATGAGATGACCGAGATCAAACGCACGTGAGATCTAATTATTACCGCCGTCTTGTTGATTCTGTCATATGAGTATTTGGTCACTGTAATATGCATCCCAGTACTGAGAGACACTGGGTTTATTCGACTTTCAAGGGGGATTTAAATGATAAAAGAATATTGCCGTACCATCCTTTACTTCATCCTCTTGTAAGGTAGAAAAAAAATGATTTTCTTTTAATTTGAGAGGGGAATATTGGGGCAAAATTGAGTGGGGGCCCATAGAGACGCTTCAAAGAACGTTAGTGCTGTCTACAGTACGCCACGCAAGGCACACAACAGCGGTAACTCAGATAATATTAATCGCAAATGTCAAAATTGCTGTAGTGTGCCCCAGTATTTAAGTTCATTGACACCTTCGTAGTGGCTATTCCAACGAGGCTTTGCTTAATGATCCCTCTAGGAAACTTACTGTTAGTTCTCTGGCTTTTGAGGATCATTATGATTCACTGCCGGCTGCAATATAGAGTAAAGCCGGTCGGCTCGTCGTTGCAAGGTAAGGTCGTTAACTCTACGTTCAGCATCTTATCGGGGCTTCGAACCGGAAGAACCTCTCAGAGCCGTCTTTACACAAGTATCCAGATGTTTCCAATAAGGGAAAAACTTTATAATATAACCGGAGAGTTACCGTAACTTCGACAGGTATTCAAACAGTTAAGAAAGTAGCTAACAACGAAACTTTTTCACCCTCAGATGTCATTTTCTTCTGAAAAGGTAAAACTTTAAAAATGGTCAGTGCTTCGGTTCCCAGAAATCTCCCTTTAAAAGATCAGTCATTCTTCATAACTTGATTTAACAAAAGCAAAAAAAAAAAAAGCAAATTAGACTTTCAATCTGATATATATCCCTTAAAAGGAGACAGTTCTACTAATCTCTGACATATTTCTTGAAAAGGAAGGTCACTGCTTCCTCACGAACTGATTCCGCAAAATGATTCCGAGATTAAGGCTTGTGAAGGCAGTGATTACCGACGTTACAATGGAAAAAAAAAAAAAAAAAAAACCAGGGTGCCTGTGCATCCATTCTCAGATTTTCGTGAGGGAAGATCAGCGGTAAACCGACTCACTAAATAAGGAGACCTCCCTTTGTTAAAGCATAATCACGAAATCCCTGCATGCATTGCGAGTGCAATAATCGAAACAGTCAACTCCCCCTCTGTATAGAATTCATCCACTGTAGTACCTAGATTTTATTATATTGAAAAATTTTAAATAAAGCTTGTCTAGATGATAAAGTAAAATACAAAAACTTGACTAAGAAACTAAGTTTTCCATTGTTTTCTTCTCTGTCTATGATTTAATATGTGCCTCTGATATATTTCCTACTAACGGGTTTAACAGAGAGCTTATCCATTTTGACAAAGGCTAAAGGGTGAGCCTGCGGACCTGATAATGGGCCTAATTGGCTGACCTTCTTTATGAATTGTTACTGTGCCACACATAAGGAAAAGTGGTATTAACAACAGATAACCTCTTAACTAGCTCTTGGTTGGATTCTAATAAAGAATTTACAGTGCTTTTGTAATGCTTCTTAACTTTTTCAGTGGCATCTCTTATTAGTTTTCATAAATATCTTCATCGCATAAAAGTTGACTGGCCTTTTCAATCTATGAATTCTTATTCAATAAATATGAAGTCTGCTTTATCGGCCTTAGTTATATGAATATTTTTATTAGATCGTAAGTTCTTAAGTGTCATATGGAATTTTTAAGGCAAAGTAAGTTTTAATTTCAAACTGTATACAAGTAAGTTTTAATTTCGAATTGTATACGGCACTTACACATCCTTTGCAGCTGAAACATCGTCAGAGTTTACCTTTTTATTTGTTTTGGCCTAAATTCATGAAACCTTTGTCTACTGAAAAATGTCAACTTTGTCCTTTGCAAAGCAAAAGTTTGTACCAAATCCTAAAACAAGTTTTTCGCTCTCACTGAGTTCATATGAAGAAAAAATTACGTGTAAGTCATGGTTACTTTTTGTTGTCCATACACTGTCTCGAAATAAATTGTCCAATTTCCTATCAAGTTGGCTTGATGTTACACCGCTACAAATCACACTACCTTGTACACTTGAATAACATTCCACTGGTTTCCTGTCACATGATTATGCAAAAATACCTTAGCCTTTTCAGTGTCTCTAACCGAATAACGAGATGGATCCATCTCTGGTAAGCAAGACTTCAGAAACTGCACTGTAGTTATCGTTTTAGGTTTTGTTATGCTGGTATAGTTGTGCGTGTTTGATGATAGTTTCACGTTTAATGATTGTTTCTATATACAGATTTTTGATTTGGCAATGGAAAACTATTTATTTAAAACTCTCTAAAATATGTGTGTGGAACTTCAAATATATGCATGAAATTAGATACATTCCTTTTACTTTGAAATGATACAGATATGTCGACAACAAGATAAGCCCGTGGCCTTTGAATCAGGATCCCTTAGGGTTTTTGGAATTTTTGAATGACCTGCATCCATCCATAAAATTCAAATTGAAAATAGAACAAAATAAAGCTCTACCATTTCTCGACATCCTGTATGATAACCGACAAAGGTTTTACATTTAGATATTGCAAACGAACAGCAGTGCATGCTTTTATTCACAATTTTTTCAGCCATCACCCTAAAGTAAAACAATGTTTTCTCGGCTATGTTTTTGCGAGTATACAGAATTTGTGATCCAATGTTTTTAGAAGAGGAAATTCAAAACTTTTATGATTATGAAACTGTAGAAAAATAATTTTATCTACAGATTTTATTGATGGTTGCTTCCACAGACAAAAAATAAAATTTATAGTTATGACAGATCAAGTACGTTTGACTTGAAAATATTTTAACTTTGCCATGTTGTTGAGAATTTTTATCGACTGCAAATAGCCTAAAACGTCTGAGAATCATTTTTTTCTACTAATAATTCGTCCATCAAAAATTCATTGCTTTGTGATAAACCAGTAATGCCAACAGTAGGGGTGTGCATAGTTAATTGCTTAACCAGATTGGACAATCTGGTAAGGAACTGCACAGAAGATTGACACAACATAAAAATAATGTAGGACCTTAGACCGCAATTCAGCTGGCGTAGTTTTTTAAAAGTTCATCAGTACATGGCAGATTAATGGTAGAAGGATGCCTTATTAATATTTTCGGAAACATGAACTTGTGTGATTGTCTTTTTACTATGGACAAATTGTTAAAAAGTGTTCTCCCTATAGATTCAACAGTACAACAAGCTGTTAGATACTTTACATTTATTATTTGTAATGTGATTTAAGCTACTGTATATTTCAAATAAGTATGTTTAGTTTTGAAGAATGTTTTATTTATAATTAACGAGCTTGTTAACGTGTTTTTATTGCTATCCGTGACACCATATTGCTTTCTCATGTAAGCTGTAATCTTCAAACCGTTTAGTATCCTGAAGATGACCCTAGAATAAAAGTCGAAAACCTCCTTCCCACACATGCATGCATACATACATATACATATATATATACATTTATATATATATATATATATATATATATATATATATATATATATATATATATATATATATATATATATATATATATATATATACATACTACTACATGCTATTATCCCTTCGGATTGGAGTGGCTCACAATGGTAGAGAACTTCCGGTTTTCAGCAAATATTGCTCAGGTAGGACTGCTGCCACACTACAGTAAAACATGTCCTACACACTTCGGTAACTTAGAGTATCTGCATTGCAAACAGGCTGAAAACGAGTCGACGATTAAGCGGCAAACGAATCTTTGGCAAATGGTGGATATTCGTATGAAACACTGGTTAAAGCTACCAGTAAGATTTCAGTTACCGACGTGTATTTTTGACATGTTTTCCTGTAGTGTGGATGTAACCTAAGGTTATGAACCGCACAAAAACTCGGCGCTATGTAGATGGGCCGAGGAAGTCTAGCATTTTCTGGCGGTCACTAGTTCAGACCTAACGTTTTTTAACACACACACACACACACACACACATATATATATATATATATATATATATATATATATATATATATATATATATATATATATATATATATATATATATATATATATATATATATATATATATATATATATAATATATTTATATATATACCAAGAAGAATAACCCCTTTGTAAATAATAAATAAGCAAATAAAGTTGCACTAAAAATATAAGGCTGGCAACGATTTGCACCGGTAACTCATGAGGACCAAATCGACGAAACGCCCCCCCTCACAACAAACAGAAAAAAAAAGATTCGCCCACATATGTCAACCTTCATTTCGTGTTTTCCAATACCTCTCCCTATGATCTGGAAAGAAGAGAATACTGATCGCAGTTTATATGAAACTGTTCGGATATCCAAGCCGCGAAATTGCTTGCTGGGAGCGCCCGCTCTCTTATATTGGTAGAGAGGAGGCCACTTAGCGGTAACAGGCCAGACAATTCCAGTAAGAATTAATTTATGACACTGGTGGTTTTAAGAAGGCAGGGAAACCCACGACATCAATGTTAATCTTTCGATGAATGAATGAACACTGATTAAATTTCGACGAAAGACAGATTGGTGATAAAGGTGAGGCGATGGAGGGAGGAGGGAAAGGGGTAAGGAAGTGGAGAGAGGATTCAG
>NC_089786.1:18296339-18308839 GCF_040412425.1 Macrobrachium rosenbergii
TGCATTAAACTTATGTCGAATAAAGCGAAAGTGTCATCTACGTATCCACGACAAAACAGAGCCAGGAAACTAAGGGGGCAATCATTAAACAATAGCTTGGTTGGGTCCGACCCTTGCTAATATTTTCATGTGCTCCATGGAGAAGCATGTATAGTATATATATATATATATATATATATATATATATATATATATATATATATATATATATATATATATATATATATATATATATATATATATATATATATATGAGAAAAATCTTGACTGATTTTGTCTTTAAGACACCTTACAGTGTTCTAAAATATAGGGGTGAAATTTGCAAAATATATAAAGAATGACTGTAAAGACGAACATACAAATGGTTGACAGAACTGTCAGAACATGCCAGGAAAGAATGAGGGTGGGCGTCCCCAAAACTCGCTCCACAAATGGACAAAATCGCAGACAACCTCCGAGGCAATGGAGAGCCGGAGCCGGTATCTCTTCAAACTCATTTCACGCGTGGCCGTGTAATTACCGACCTAAATAGCCGTCGTATATTCACCTGTGTTTTATTCATTCGTTCCCGTTTTGAGTGACAAACTGGCTTCATTACGGCGAAGGCTATTAACCACTGCAACAGCAACTAGTGTGTGTGTGTGTGTCTACGCAAGGGTATTAATGGGAGCGAAACCTATCAGTTCGCACAAAAGCGCCGAGTTTGTGCAGAAGCTATTACCTGGTGCAAAAGCAGTTCATTATACAAAACATTTTAATGCGAAAGACGCTGCACACTGCAAAAGATTTAATTAATTAGTACAGAGATACTTGATTACAAAAGTTATTGGTGCAGAAATGTTATATAATGTAAAAGACATCAGTTAGCACGCAGGCAAGTGCAAAAGCTTTTTATAACTAAAAAAAAATAAAAGCGTTCAGTACGAGAACACAATTATAATTAGTTAATGTAAAACTTAGTAATCAGAGTAAAAACTATCAACATGCTCTGGAGGGAAAATATATATTACAGCATAAGATTATATATATATACACATACACACACACACACACACACACACACACACACACACACATATATATATATATATATATATATATATATATATATATATATATATATATATATATATATATATATATATATATATATATACCTTTCTAAATTACAACCAATTGGTTTCCCTTCTTCAAGAAAGAACACCTTTACATGCCTAAGTCGTTAGCTAAAAATAACATTATTTTACTCACCCTTAGTGATTATATCACTAAGGTCGAACACTTCAGTTAAAAATCTTGGTCCTCCCGACTATTCCACCTTGTTCAAGATAGAGGACCGTATCAACAGGTTCCTTAATAACTTGAGAGACGCGACATCATAACCACAGACACCTATCAATCTTTATATTGCACAGGTTTTTCCTATGGAATGGTGTATGGTTTGCCGAAAATTCATAAAGACAATATTCATATCCGCCCTATCCTGGCCTCATATGATAACGCTAATTATAACCCGTGCTAGCCATAGTTCCTGGTTCCGCTGCTCCTGATTGCATTAATCAGCCTTGGCTGGAAATGATTACAGTTATAAAAAAAACTGGTTCCCTTTGACTTTAAAAACGCGATTTTACCTCAAGACTCTGATTTCATTAAGGTAAGTTTCGATGTGGAATCTCTTTTTACCAATGTACCTGTTAACCAAACCATTTAAATTATCGTAGATAAACTTATTCCTAATAACGATATTCTTTTCAATGGCTTTAATAAATCTGATTTTATAAAACTGTTAGACCTAGCAGTGCTGGACACTGTCTTTCTTTTTAATTGGAATGCTTACAGCCAAATCGATGGTATGGCCTTGGCCTCTCCACTTGGCCCTATATTTGCAAGTATCTATATGTGCTAGCTGAAAGAGCATATACTCGACACCTGACCTCTCAGTTACCACACGTTATTTGATAAAAGTACGTTGATGATACCTTTGCTCTTTTTTAAAACAAGTTTTGACTACGAAAGGTTTCTTAATTTTATTCATTCATTTCATCAAACACCAAATATACTGTAGAGCGCGAACTCAGGAACCAACTTCCTTTCTTGGACATTCTTGTCACACGCCACCAAGAAGGGTTTAGCACATCAGAACATAGGAAGACAACCTTCACCTGATTGGGTACCCATTTTTATAGTCATTGTTTTCATAATTTTAAGCTGAATTCCATAATTACCTTGCTTCATCAAGCTTAGTCCTTGACCTCTAGGTGGAAGGCATTGCACAAGGAAATTACATATCTCCAACAACATTTTATCAGTAACTATTATCCATCAAATTTGCTTTGTAAATCTGTTACAAAACTTTTAAATAACGTTTTTATTCCCTGCCACCCTGTAACTGATGTTCCAAAGATGCCTTTCTATGCTAGTTTCCCTTTCATTCGTTGCAATGCATTTTTCAAAGACCTCAACAATCTTATATCTATTCATTTTCCAGCAACAAAAGTTAACATTATCCCTATAAACCCTTTAACTATAGGTTGCTTGTTCAGTTTTAAAGACCGATTTACTCCACTGATGATCTCTGGTGTGGTTTATAAATTTACTTGTCCTCGATGTGATCGAGGAATCTATATTGGATCCACACTATAAGGTTACTCAAGGACCGGATTGACAGCCACAATGCTGTTAGTTACAGAACAGGCAGCAAACTTTCATCTCCTGAGCTCTCTAAACATCAGAGAACATACCAAGAAATGCAAATACGAAATCCAATATAAGGACTTTGAGATTTTAGGCAAGGCATCTAACCGACAAATTTTAGCCATTACCGAGTCGTTATTTATTAAGCAGCTTGTTCCCCTCTTAAACAAGCAGTCTGTCTCCATTCCTCTCTACCTTTCTTGAGCCGTCCCCACACATCGACCCCGTTTCCGTGTCAATCTTATCTTAACATATCTTATGGTTGGTCCTCTTTAAGAGTTTACTGTTTTTTTTGTATATATTTTCATCTTAATCTTACAGCGTATATTATTTTAACCTTTGCTTCTTGTAATTTACTTTGCATGTATCCTTATATCTTGTGATGTAATTTTAACTTAATTTTAAATTGTATATAATTTTAACTTTCACTTCTTTGAAATTTACTATGTATGTATTTTTATATTTTCACGGTTTTATATGATGTGATCAACAACCACCTTGTCATTTATACATATATGTATATATATACAGTATATATATATATATATATATATATATATATATATATATATATATATATTTATTTATTTATTTATTTATTTATTTATTTATTTATATACATATATAAACTATAAACTTCCAGCAGAGGGTACGTAGCCATGATGAAATTGAAACAACAGTGTGCGAGATCTTTCGCCTTTACAACTGAGATCAAAGTGATATTAACCATTTTGATATATGCAACGTTTATTACGTTTGACATGGGTCTTAAAGCAAGGCACTATTGTCTAGGATTGACTTAGGTACTGGATAAAATTAGGAAGGCACAAGACATTAATAAGAGAACCCCAGATTCTTGATTATCTCTTTTAAATCCCCTTCGAACAACTTGTGCAGACCCAGGACATGGGCTTAAACTAAAGTCTTTTTCCTTTGTTAGCTGTATTATTAAGAATGAGAGATTTTTGGAAACAATATTTTTACATCTTGTTACTAAACTACCATGGGACCATCCAGTTCTGTGTGATTTTTCACTTAGGTGATCAAAAAGAGCGCTGTTCCGTTCCTTACTTTTCTATTCCAAAGAAAGTGAATCACAGTCCACAAACGGGATTTTGTAAACAAGGTTCTGGTGAGGAAGATTTCTTATAAGTATTTTTTTTTACAGTGATTTTCTATGAAAACGTTAATTTACAGTGTTTTGGTGAACTCAAAGACGATGATATACGGCAAACAAAGGGTGTTCTTTGGTATGTCTTTCATCATTTCACTTTATTATAAAATGTATTTACAACTTTTTTGTAGTAAAGATCCCATATATGAGCTGGATATCATAAATCCTTATCCATTTTTTAAATATTCTGTAGTTCGTTATTCAGGAATTCAGGACTAATAACGTAATGCTCGCAGGAATACTGAAGTCAATATTATGATGATGTCCAGAAAAATATTGTACATAATTCAATTATTTGTTTTTCTATACATACCGAAACTGTTCCCGCCTAATGACAATTTCTAAAACGGTCAAGTAGGTATTTTTCTTACTTCTACGGGACTTGTTCATTTAGTTTCTCTAAGAGGTTATTTACAACAGCCAAAATGTTATCTACGTACCGACACCTTGGCGCAAGTACTTGAAAAATCTTAAGAAGAAAATTTTTTCCAAAAAAATCCATGTGCAAATGACAAAACTGTTGATAGAGGGTTATCCAGTGCCATACCTCATAGAATTTTCGAATAAAATTGAACTTACAATAACATATACTATTAAATTAACACCACAATCTGACTGATTATTAGTGGTAAATCCATTTCGGTTAATTCATTTTTGAGATGTTTAAATACCGATTTAATAGGCAATTTCGTACATAAATATTAAACATCAAAACTTACTAATCGGGAGTCCGGATTGATCATAATGCCATTTAATTTTTCCGTCAGGCTAATGAATTAAACAAATTGGGTGCTTAACATGGTCCCTAAACCGGCGATAACTATTATATAAGATATTTTCAAAGTTTAGAAGAAATAGAGCCTACCGAACTAATTATAGGTCTTCAAGGATTATTGTCTTTATGCGTTTTAACCGAACGATATAAATATGGCAACATGAGATTTCGAGACAAGCTGAGTAACAAGGTATTCAACATTTTCCTATATTCTTTTTGCTGTTCACATGAATGACTTAATTACTTCATGGAAGGGCTCTTATTTCATTTCGTGTAAGCATTTTCGAGATATATGCTACGGTATCCATTACTACTACGGTATTTAAGTTATCGGCCTTAGTGATGCGGATGGTTTTACCACTTCTCAATTCAGTCAACGCTTTCCTAAACAGATGGTTTTACCACTTCTCAATTCAGTCAACGCTTTCCTAAACAGTTTGGGGA
Source organism: Macrobrachium rosenbergii (assembly GCF_040412425.1). Classification (NCBI taxonomy): domain Eukaryota; kingdom Metazoa; phylum Arthropoda; class Malacostraca; order Decapoda; family Palaemonidae; genus Macrobrachium; species Macrobrachium rosenbergii. The sequence continues at coordinate 18,301,427 of NC_089786.1, forward strand.
GATTAGTGTTGCTAGGAAATTATAATACTGAATATACAAATCCTTCTAAAATATCAAACATGATACGGAACCACTGTTTTTTTAAAAAAAAAATAGGTGATACTACAGACAAAGAAGTTGGCGCTGTTTAAATAGCAAATGATAGTACATTAACGAGATGTGAAAATATTGTTTCCAGAAATCTCTTAGAGCCTACATTAATGCACCTCTAGCATGGGGATATAACCTTAATTGGAGCCCCGGTCTATACACTTTTGACCTCATTCTGCACAAGATGTCGGGAGGAGATTTAAAAGAGGCACTAACGAGTTGAAGTCTTTTGCCTCAACTTGGTTTGTCCAGTACCTGAACTAATTACAGACAGCTCTTCCTCACTTGGAGACCTCAGTCAAATGTAATGACTGATGCATGCATTAAAATGGTTATAGACCTCTTTAATCTTAGTTGTTATTTGTACAGCCGAATTCTTTTATATCTTGTTCCAATGTATAGAGTTTGTTTGGAAATGCCTTAGAGCGAAGGGATAAATGCTGCACTCCACTGTTTCAAAACCACGAGTCTCTCTCTCTCTCTCTCTCTCTCTCTCTCTCTCTCTCTCTCTCTCTCTCTCTCTCTCTCTCTCTCTATATATATATATATATATATATATATATATATATATATATATATAAATATATATATATATACATATGTGTGTGTGTGTGTGTGTGTGTGTGTGTGTGTGTGTATGTGTATGTGAGAGAGAGAGAGAGAGAGAGAGAGAGAGAGAGAGAGAGAGAGAGAGAGAGAGAGAATCATTTCTCTTCCAACATTAACCCATTTCTCCTAACAGGGGTGGCTCTAGAGAAAAAAAAGGAGCACTGGTCACTTCTATGTAAACACAATAACTACTGAATGAATCCCTGATCAGAAAACGTTCACAACATTAGCCACTCGATGTACTTATCAAGGAGGCTTATCAAGGACGCGTCTGACCATCCTACATTTGCTGCGCCACTCGCCTCTACCATACATCACATCTCTTCCTTTCCAGTGTATCTTCCACACCACCTATCTAGCACATTCTAGATCTTTCTTGACTTCAAACATATCTAACTTATACATTCTTTTTCACCACATGTAGGCCACCATTTATTCAAGATGACAGAAACATCACAGGGTAAAACTTTTATTTTACTTGAACGGCCTGATTCCTGTCAGTCGTCGACCGGGGCAGGTTACGGCCTTTGTGTGTGTGGGGGAGAGGGGGGCGGTGTTTCCGCTCCCGCCTAGGCAGGGCACGTCGCCCTAATTTAGGTTAGGTGGGTAAGATCTGGTTAGGTCAGGACCTGGCATTATAGGAAAGGTTATGCCTATTTATGTATGAGAAACATGTCCGGGTCGGCGACTGGCGGGAATCAGGCCGCGCAACTAAAGTAAAGTTTTACCCACATCTCAAAACACTGATTAATCCTTACACCTACTATATAGCATCTTTAGTACTTCTTAGTCCTCCACATTCCTTTCTTTCGATTCCTATACGCAATATGTGGTACACAAAGAATTCATCTCAGCAGCTTGAACCTCTTCTTCTGTCTTGTCTTCCTGAAACACTCCAAGTCATTTCCCAAACTTTGCACCTAAACAGCCAACCTTCGTGGCTTCATCTATTCTGCGATTCACCTTTTCTTTCATCCAACCATTAATATCCTGATTATCTATACGAATCAACAAATTTCATACTTACACCAAGCATACTAACATGTGCTGTTTCTTCTTTCCGGTTACATTTACTTCACGAATCTCCTCCTGCTCACATTTGCTATCAACTTTCACCTCTTCCAAACACTTTCACACTTATCTGCTGGTTCTCCTCACTATTCCCGACCAAAATGTATCATTTTCAATCACCAGCCAATGCAAACTCCATTCATGGCCCATTTTTTTACCCCACAGTTTTGCAATTTGTAATTGTTGTTCCAAAATACGAAGATTATTTGCACTATAGGTGTCACTGAAATTTATCACAATGTTTAAATTGCAATTGCTTAAATTGCCTTCCAGAACTCATTATGACCCATCGCCGATCACAAATACCTTCAGGTTTGTTTCACGATACAGATATGTAAATTTTTCTTAATTTTCTTTTCTAATTGAATTGTGCTCAACGTTCCCCCTTCATCTACTCCAGTGGTTCTTAACCTTTTTGTTACCACGCCCCGTCTAGGAGTTGGTCCTTCCTTCCACGCCCCCCTTGCATCTATGAGTAAAATTCCCTCCCAGATTTAAAGGAAAATGCAAAAAAAGAGAAAGAGAAACGGTGATTTTATTCTTTTGGGAATTAATTAGTGAGATACTTGACGCTGATTCTTAGCGAGAGAATAACGAATATAATTAGAGAATTTTAAATTTTTCCCTAGGGCTCCCGCGGCCGGCCGCCCCCTGGCCCCCTCCTCGAAATTGCTGACGTCCCCCGGTTGAGAACCAATGATCTAGTCATCCGCGTTAAAGACGCGCTTGAGTATAGGAAATCTCTCTCTCTCTCTCTCTCTCTCTCTCTCTCTCTCTCTCTCTCTCTCTCTCTAAGGTACAGGTATGAGATTTCTGTTCTACTCTATAACCGCAAGAGCCCCAAAGTTGGGAAACACAATGAACAAGGAAAATCTCATTTGCACTGTAAATGGGCTTTCGAGCTGCAACTTCTACGTACCTAATTGAGTCCTTTGCTATCACCATCGTTGCAAATAATGAATCCGTGTATTCTACGAGTGAATTTGGATACAAATAGAAAACTCGATGACTTTCCATGGGAATGTGTGTTTTATAGAAGCATCTGAGAAATACTTTATAAATAGAGAAATACTTTATAGAGGGACTTGAAATCTATCAGTTATTCGCAAGTTGTAAGTCTAAGACAAAAATGTTAGTTAATATCATATTTTCTTTAAGCGAAATTCCATATAACCGACAATCTATGTAAGCGACCCATAAATCCAAAGGGCAAAGAAAAATCCAGTAAATAAAAATGAATACATAACCATTAATCAATCAAGCTAATAAGAAAATATTAATGAACATATAGCCATACATCAATCAATTAATTAGGTTAACAATACATAAATAAATAAAATTTCAGTTTAGTATACCCTTAAACAAGGGAACAATGGTGCAGGGACTAGGGCAAAACCCTATGTTTAAGAACACCCGTAAACAAAATATTTACAGCTTCCGAGAGCACTCAGCATCATTAAGTGGTTCCAGAGCTAGTCCAGTTTTGTAAAATAAATTTACTTGAAAAAGTGGATGTGAAACGCCACGCTCAACTTCGCCCCCTCCCTCCTCCCCTACCCCTCCCCCTCCTAACCCCGCCACAACTTTTCCATATTACACGAACATATATTACAGGTGCAAGGAGGCTAGGAAAGGTCTCTCAATTACTTCTGAAGAGTCATCCAGGATTTCGAAATTAGATCTGGGTACTACCATACGGCAAATTCAGTTATGAAAAGGCTAAAATCTAAATTGGATTGCTGAGAGAGGGAGATAGGATTAAGCTCATGAGAAATATAGAATAAGAAAGGTGTAATATATATTCCGTGGAAGACAATAGTAAAGCATTAACGGGGTAATAAAAGGAGAGGAATATTAAGGTGCTGCCTGTGAGAGATTCAATTATAAAAAGATTCAAGTCGAAACTGAATTGCTGATAGTGGAAATAGGATTTACCTTATGCGAAATCTGAATAATGCAAAAAGTGTAACACAAAGTGCTACACAATAAAAACCAATTAAAGGGAAGCGATAACAAACCCTACGCTTATCAAGTACAGATACAGAGTGAAGCGTAGCCAATATGGGTTTCAATATTTCTGGAGAAATATGATATATATAAGAATTTACTTTTCCTCTCTAATACACACACACACACTCGCTCTCTCTCTATTTTACCCTCCATTAGTTTCAATTTATATTTTTTCCTCTCTAATACACACACACACACACACTCTCTCTCTCTCTCTCTCTCTCTCTTACCCACCATTATTCAATTTATATTCAGAAGCTAAGACGTTTTTCATCCATCCTTTCAGGGCGAATGGTGTGCTGCTTCTAAATGGCGTGTCCAGAGGAAGATACAGAGAAAACGAAGAATCCGAAGTCAGGCAGGTGAGTATTGTTTCAGATGGGTGTTAGACTGTCACATGTGAAGTAAGGCAGGTGAGTGTCATTCCTGGCTGGTATTACACTATCACAAGTGAAGAAGTCAGGCAGGTGACTGTAGTTTCTGGTTGGTGTTAGACAGTCAGAAGTGATGAAGTCAGGCAAGTGAATGTCGTTCCCAGTTGGTGTTCGACTGTTAGTAGAAAAGTTTAGAAACTTCAGGCAAGGGACATACATTTCTGGATGGCGTTAGACAGTCAGAATTGAAGAAGTTAGGAATATGAGTGTTGTTTTTAGTTGTTGTTAGACTGCCAGAAGTGGAAAAGTTAGGCAGTTGAGTGTCCTTTCCAGATGGCGTTAAACAGTCAGAAGTGAAGAAGTCAGGAAGGTGAGTGTCAGGTCCAGTTGGTGTTTGACAGTAAGAAATAAAGCTTTCAAAGAATTGTCTCATTTGTGGATGGTACTAGACAGTCAGAAGTAAACAAGACATTATGCAGATGAAGTTTCTGGTTGGTCTTAGACAGTTAAAGGAAAAGGAGTTAGGCATGTGAGTGCATGTCTTACTGGTGTTAGTGTCACGTCTTATTGGTGTTATTCTTAGAAGTAGATAAACCCGCCATGTGAGTGTCATTTGCAGTTGGTGTTACACAGTCTCAAGCAACACAGTCACTCTTAGCTGTCAGTAAGAACCCAAAAGTTTAATACCCTGTTAGAAGATCACTTTTCAACTAACTTGATAAAATATCCAGTACAAAAACATTTACAGCTGGTAGGTACATTTCTTGTTGGTTTTAGATGGTCAGAAGTGAAGAGGTCAGGCAGATAAGTAATGCTGTTGTTAAACGGTCAGGAGTGAAGAGGTCAGGCAGGGGAACATTTTTCCAAGTTGGTGTTAAACAGTCAGAAGTAAAGGTGTCAGGCAGATGAGTGTAATTGCTGGTTGGTATCAGGCAGTCAGAAGTTTCTAAAAATCAGGCAACCGGGTGTAATTTTTGGTTCATGTTAGTCAGAAGTAAAATAGAGGTAAGTGATATTTTTGGTTGTTGTTACACTGTAAAAAGTCAGCCTGGTAAGTGTCGTTTCTGGTTGATGTTAGGTGGTCAGAGGTAAAGAATCCAGGCAAGTAATGTCATTTCCAATTGGTGTTACACTGTCAAAAATGAAGAACTCAGGCAATTGAGTTCTGTTTCTGGTTGGTTTCAGACAGTCAGAAGTAAGGAAGTCAGGCAGGTGATTGATGTTCCTGGCTGGTGTCAGAAAGCAAAGCAGTTACTCTTAAGCCAAGCAGTAAGAGCCCCAAAGTTTAATATTATAGACAATCACTTTTAAACCAGTTGATACAATAATAACAGGTGGGGTCACTTCTAGCTCGTGTTAGATGTGTTAGATGGTCTGAAGTGAGCCACCCTCCCGCCAGTCATTAAAGTAATCAAGAAATTTAATGTTCAGTTAGACAATTGATAAGATAACCAGTGAGGAAAACCACACGTTTTTAGCTGGTACTAGACATTCAGAATAAGACTGTAAGCTGTATACCATTTGGTAGGATAACTAGGAGATAAAAAACAATAGCCTTTTAAGATAGTTACTAAGATACCCATCAAGAAAATATTCGGCTAGGCAGCCACTCAATAAGGTAACCAATAACGAAAATAATGAGGAATATACAGTCAAATGTAAAACATTCTATCTTACGCAGGTAAGTAATCTAATCAGAAAGAAAATATTCTGTTAAAGTCACTTTGCAGAAAGAATATTTAGCCTGGTGTATAACCGTCACTTTTAAGCCAGTTAATAAGATATCAAGATAGTACTTTGTAGACAAATAGAAGTTATACCAGTACAGTAAACATTGCGTTAGTCATTTGTAAGGTGATCAATAAGTTAATCAACAGCAGAAATACCAAGACAGCCATTTTAGGTGATGCTAAAACATTCCCAAAGACGTAAAAAGTCATTTAGAAGTCAGCCACTAACAGAGAGTAAGTAAATATTCACGTCAAGCAGTTTTCCCAAAGTAGTCACTCTAGTAGGTCAGTCACCCAGTAAGGAAACAAATCAGATAGACGCGTAATTTTTATAGGAGAAAAAGCAGTTAATACGAGACAAAAAGGTCATCATTCATAGAGAGAGAGGCAACTGGTTTTATAGGAAGTCAATAAAGTGAGTTGAAACATATTATAAAGAAGTTAGTAAAGCCACATTCACTAAGTTAGTATTCTTTTCCTAAGGTTGTAAGGTAGCCAATGGTTTACCTGGTAATCAGTAAGAGGACAAAATAAAAACAGTCTTGATAAAGAAGTACAGTCTAAAGGTAGGTTTTGCTCGGTGCGATTATCGCTCAACGATGATCGTTATCGCTCAACGATGATAGTTCATGGATTAATGATGATCTTCAAACAATTTTTAGAGCACTAATTTGCTTGATTTTTAATTGGACTGTTTTGCTTTGCACGACTGTCAAGCGATAATCGCACCGAGCGAAACCTACCTTTAAGGCAGGCAACACGATCGCTCGTAAAATACCAGTAAAGAGCGCGTTCGGAAACTTTCTCAGCAGGGTAGAAACCGCGGACATGCATGGAAATTAATCTCATCGCTTCGTAACGCTGTATGCTAATGAAATTTTTACTAAAGGACTTGTGACGTAAAAAAGTAATTTTGTGGTTGCATCATCCTTATATCAAATATATAATATGCTGCTCTGCATTTTCTTGTTTAGAATAATAACACAAACGTGAAACTCATTAGCTTCATAAAACATTACGAATGGATGCAAACTGCATATCTTATAGTATGAGGATGATAATGATGATTTTTATTATCCTTAATAATGAAACATTAATATGGAATGAGGCTAAGAAGCGATTCAGTTGAAATGTAATTGTAAAACATAATACGCTGCTTGTATAATAAGAGAAAGCTGAAAATAAAAAAAAATAAATAAATACATAAACAACAATAAAGTCGGTGAATGTGGAAGTATACGGCCTAAGTATGAGATGGACGACAGATCGATTAAATAGCAATAACTGTTAATTTTTACGTCCATGATCCATCTTCAAATCCTGTATTTTCTTAATCTGCCTAAAATTAATTTGCTCACATAAGTTTATATATATATATATATATATATATATATATATATATATATATATATATATATATATATATATATATATATATATTTATATATATACATAGATATATATACAGTATATATATTTATATTATATATATATATATATATATATATATATATATATATATATATATA
>NC_089786.1:18311339-18316339 GCF_040412425.1 Macrobrachium rosenbergii
AGTATTTTTTAATAAATTAAGCCAAACACTCATAATTCACTTATATAAAAGCTTTAGCTCATGAACTGCCTCTACAGATACTCTTCTTCCCTTCCGAACTTTCTGCGGGGACCCTGCTGCCTTCTCTGCTTCTCTCATCCTGTGGCTTATCCATGCCCCAAATATATTAACTCCCAAACACCGATGTCAACCAACTCTCATCATTCCTTCCATTAACAAGTTCCATCTTCCTAACCATACAATTTCTTTTATAACGTCACTTTTTACAAGCATATCTAACATCTTCATTTCACAATTCCTGGCGAACACTATCCATCTATAAACGTCACCCATTCAACACCCCATTCACGACCTATTTCCGTATGCATGGATATCCACTCACGTCTCATCTAAAATTAAGAGCCATGCACACACAAAACTGGCTTCTGAAGCAACAACTGTTTCTCTCCATGAATTTTCACGCCACTCCCTCCACAAATCTAAAAAAAATACCCAGGGAGACATAACATATCAGTACATCTCATCCCTATCAATAATTTTATCATCAAATTTCTTTCTAGTTATAAATGCCTCAAGAATTTTCCATCCATACATGCAGTAGATATTATGTAAGCAATATATGCATACACACAATTCACCATATATGTGATGTATACATGCAAACGTAACACATGGAAAAAAATAGTGTTTATAAACTCTGACCGGTTTTGCCTCTTGTTTTCTAAGACATCTTCAAGACTGATACATAGTAGTAGAAAGTTACAATACATATGGGCGAGTGACGGTACAAACGAACACGCTGACGATTTGGAATATTATTCACACCTGATGAGAAGGATAAACAAGAGGGAAGGAGCAGCAAACTCATGAACCTCTGAAGTCAGTGCTCCATTTACAAATCTTTTTCAGCTGTGTGGGTGGTGTGACGCCTTTGCTGTAAGGCCATGGTGAACTACCTTCCTCAACATCTATACATATTTATATTATTGTACAAATGTATGTCTCAAGTTTATACTTTCATTGGCTGATAATCATATTCTTACAATAGCTTTCTTTTATCAGACTGGATTCTGTTCTACCAAGGCAGAAATATTGGTAGGTTTCTTACACAAACTATCTTAAACTCATTGCTACTTCTGTACATTACGCCATCCAAAAACGGTACGCCATCGTCATTTTCCGTTTTCAAGGTGAATTTTGCTGAGGATGGGGACAATCAATCAAATTCACTAAACAAAGTATTTACATTTTCGTTCTTCGGCCAAATACATATGTCGTCAACATACCTGAACCATAAGGCATTGCGTGGAATGATTTTGTTAAATAATCTCCTTGAAACTGGAGATAAACCATTATTTTGAGAGTAAAAATTCTAACAGATCATCGACAAATACCTTTGTGAATAATGGTGCCACATTAGAACTCACTGTTAATATGTACATTTTGAAATTCTTAGCATTTGAAAATAAGGCGCTCAGAAGAATATCAGGAATAAATTTGAGGGATATAGGATATCAAATAACAGAATTAGAGAAATAACTGGGGGTGCAGCCGGTCGATGAGTATGTTAGGCTAGGCTATGTGTATGGAAGACAGGGAATAGTACAAGATACACAGGGGTGAGTTGCCCTTGGTAGAAGAGGCAGAGGTAGGCCAAAGGAGACGTGGTTAAGGACACTGAGGCGGGGAGCAGGAGACGAGTGTTGGGGAGATCTTGAGAAGTTAGCCCAGGACAGAATGGGGTGGCGTAAGTTCATCGAGGCATTGTGCAGCCCCGTGGGTGCCACGGGAAATGACTGATTGACTGATTAAAATTTATTTTCCAAGCCCAAATAGTTCTTTATATTGGCATCAGAAATGGTACCAATCAGTGGGTTTAGAATAACTGTAAGGAATTTTGCTAAATTATATGACGCGGAATCAACGGAGCTAATAACTGGCCACGTGAAAATTTGCTCTGTGCGTTTTTATTACCCAATACAAATAAGGTAACGATGATGCGGTCACACAAAACGTTTTTATTATGTTTTCATTTCCCCTTAATAGTTATTTACCCTTCTTCCCTGACACTGCTCACATTGTCTATGGGGTTTTTATTCTTTTTTTTTATAGATATTCATCGCTCACAAGATTCTTAATGTTTTCTCTATAATAATTTTATTTAAAATTATTAGAGCACCAGATTTCTTGATGTGGATACTTTCATTGTAAATTTCTACCACTATATAACAGTCCGCTTGAAGATGTCTTAGAAAATCTGCAGGAGAGATCGGTCTGGTATTATACCCTGTATTTCATTTTTCCTGTTGTACATCATATAATGTGTGTATATATATATATATATATATATATATATATATATATATATATATATATATATATATATATATATATATATATATATATATATATATGTATATATATATATACACACAGTATGTGTGTCTATACATATATACATATGAACGAATTTTCATCACATCACCGTTATTCATATACAAGCATTAAGCTACAAACGTCCTTTAATATTCAATTCGCTCTACCTCGGAAATAATATTTTTTCTTATAGATTACCCGAATGGGAATTTTTTTAGTTGATAATAAGTTCGTCGTCTCGAGACGACGAACTTATTATCAACTAAAAACTTCCCTTCAGGTAACATACAGTATATGAAAATATATTATTTCCAAAGGTAGAGCGAACTGATATCAAAGGACGTTTGTAGTTAATGCTTATATATATATATATATATATATATATATATATATATATATATATATATATATATATATATATATATATATATATATATATATATATATATATATATATATATATATATATATATATATATATATATATATATATATATATATATATATATATATATATAATACAATATATATACATAAATATACGATATATATATACATATATACAATACATATAATTACATTATGACTTTCCATTAACAGGGGTGGCCCCGATTAAAAACTAACGCATCTATCACTTTCTAACTCCTTCTATTACAGCTTAATCCTGGATGAACACCCTGTGCAGAAAACTTCCACAATACAACCGTTTCACACACCTACACAGAACACTCATCAGCATGTATACATTTCATACACCTACACTAGGTCCTGGGTTGCCATTCTCATCGACCTTTGCATTAAAAAAAGAAAACTATTCGTTGAAAGACGAAGAAATAAAAACCGAGGGAATTGAAGCATAGAATGAAAAGCAAGGGAAAACACGATAAAAATCAGTGGAATGATATTTCAGAAAAACAGAGCAGACAAAAGTGAAAATTGCCGACGAAAAAATCTTAATGTATTTCTGCTCTATTCTATACAAATATGTGATACAAAGGCATATTAATGAGTAAATTTAAGCTGCATAAAAACAAAGAACTGGAAAAATGTATAGATACGTAATGCCCGAGTGACTGTACATAAACCCAAATAGCTACAGGAATATGCATGCAAGTGAATAACTGAGTTATGATTTTGAGAAAACCAAATAACTAATGTGTACATATGAAACAATTTAATGTAAATGCGTTGAAGTAAACACATGAATGCCATTGTAGAGAAGTAAATATTTGAGTGAATGCGTAATTAAGTAGATTGAAGAATGAATAAATATACAGGTAAGTAACTGGATGAGTTTGTAACTACGTCAATAAACAAGTTAAAATGCACCGAAGTTTCTTCGGAGAAATCGAGTTTTCTGTACAGCGTATAATCAAGGCCACCGAAAATAGGTCTATATTTCCGTGGTCTCGGTATAATACTGTATGAGCCACGTCCCATGAAAATTTAACCAAGGCACGGTGGTGGCCTGGCCTATATCGTTGCCAGACGCACGATTATGGCTGAGTTAAACCTTAAATAAAATAAAAACTGCTGAGGCTAGAAGGCTGCAATTTGGTATGTCTGATGAGTGGAGGGTGGATGATCAACTTAACAGTCTGCAGCCGTCTAGCCTCAGTAGTTTTTAAGATCCGAGGGCGGACAGAAAAAGTGCGGACGGACAGACAGACAAAGCCGTCTTATTAGTTTTCTTTTACAGAAAACTAAGAAAGTCAATGAGCAGCCTGCAAACTACATTAACACGTAACCCAAGGAAAGTATGTACTAGGACGTAAGCGTAGGAAATGCAGTACTGATGCAGAGTCCAAGGGGATGGAGTACACGTATTGATGTGTACGTGCTGGCACGTAGCATCCGAGAAAACGTACGCACTGACTCGCAGCCCGACGGAATGAACGCGGGATGTACTTTTCATAATTAGCCCGAGGGAATATAGGTACTGACACGTAGCCCGGAGGAATGCAGTACTGACATGTAGCCCAAAGGACGCACATATTGACAGTAATAACACAGAGCCTGAGGTAATGTATGATTTCACGCACAGCCCGTGAGCCAATGATTATTTTGACATTCTCAAGGAATGTATGTACCGATTCTTATCTCCAAAAAATATATGCATTACCACATAGCTCAAGTGATATGCATTGACACGTAGCCAGAGGTACCATAAAGGAATGTATACATCGGCACGTAGCCCCCAAGGGAATATACGTACTGACATGTAGCCAGAGGGAGTGCACGTATTAAAACGTAGCCTGAGGGAATATGCGTGTTGAAGCATAGCCCGAGGTGGTCTAAGGGAATGTATATATCAACACGTAACTCCAGCCCCGAGGGGAATGTACGTATGAATACACATATACACAGTATTACGCAGCCCGAGGAATGTTCATATTGACGTGTGGCATGAGGTAGGTCAACGGAATGTATATATTGACACCTAACCCCGATCCGAGGGAATGGACGTACTGACTCGCAGTCCAAGGATATATATATATATATATATATATATATATATATATATATATATATATATATATATATATATATATATATATATATATATAAAGACTCAAAGTAAATGGACGACGATTTGGAGAGAGAGAGAGAGAGAGAGAGAGAGA
>NC_089786.1:18318839-18338839 GCF_040412425.1 Macrobrachium rosenbergii
TTGCTGTACATATAAAGGAATAAATGCTTCAGTTGATTGTGTATACCAGCGCTAATGCTCTCTGAAGCTACTGTACTTCCTCCTCATTTTGCTTTATTGAATGTGGTGGTTGGTCTACCTGTTTTTGCCACTGTTATGACAGATTACGAAGTCATAGCTTTTCTTTTCACTGCCTCATTATTTTGCACGCCACAGGCTTTGGAACAACCGCAGCCTAACTTCGAGGGTTTCTTACCCTCTTAGCTACGGTTATAAGTGAGTATTCTTCGTCATTCCTGGACTTCTACCGTTATTTCAATGTCTCTTGCCAGATTTCACCATTTCTCAAGCGCATGATGTACGAGGCAACTATCCTTGGTGCTCATATCAAGTTGTAATTGTATTTCCAATGTTTATGTTCAGTGTTTTCATAGTTTTGCCATTTTTATTATTCCATATTTCAGTTACGTTGACACAGAAATTAACTGTTAAAATATACTGGTTGATATATAAGAAACAAAATGAAAAGAAATAATTTACAATGAAAAAAAACAATAGCTGAATAACAATTTTTATGTCCTCCTCAGCTACAGCAGGAGTACGACGACCCAAGAGACAATTATGATGATGAAAACGACCCCATCTTAACTCATGGGCGACTGACAGGTCGGCTGAAAATACGACCCCAGTTGGTTGAAAGTACGTCCCCAGTGGTTCGAAGTTTAGGCCCAGCTTGATAAGAATATGACGTCAGAGGTTGTAAAATACAATCGGCTGTGGCTGAATGGAAGAACCCAGTGAGTAGAAAGCGAGTTATAAGTACAACCACAGTGAGTAGATATTTTGACCCCAGTGGGTATTCACTACGGCACTAATTGGTTAAAAATTCGACCCCAGTCCGTAGAAAGAATGACTCACTGGTAGAAAGTACGACCTAACTGACGAGAAGGCGCAATGAACAGGACACAAAAGAAAACAGTAGAGGAAACTACCCGAGTTTTCTTGTCACTTTTTGTTGCCTGGAGGTGGAACAAAGACTCTGCTCCCTAATTGTGAATACTATACGCAGTGATAAACGTCCGATGTATTTTTATTCTGAGGTATGATATTATTCAGTGCTCTTCTTAGCTCACTGTTTATCATTTAGATTCGGATTTTTCATAAAATCATCACATGATGAGTTTCATCATTTTCAGAACAATAAAAAATTGCAACCCGGACACAGACACTACATTGGGATCTGTATCTATAAATTACTTCTGTTGGTTTTCATTTTGAAGACCCCCAAATACGTCTTAGGGTAACATTTATAATAAGAAATATAAATATAAATACTCGTTAAACTTTTTCTATCTTCAATTATGAGAACTTACGATGTTGTAATTATATTCAAACCTGAAACTGATTTCCACTGCACTATTTCTACATTGACACTTATAGAGCCTATATTCAATTTTTTTAGAATGTAAACAAAGGATATCAAAACATTGAGAAAATTACCATAACGGAAATGAATGGGCTGAAATTTATATTTCAGCGGCATCTTTTGTAGTTTTCATTATTAGGTAAGGCATAGGCCACTCCGACATCACGGTACTTCGCTATAGGCAACATCATACTACAGATAAAACACGTCACAGGGAGTGCCTTTGTCGCTGAATTGAACCGAGATTTGTTTTTATTAATAAAAATCATATTTTTATTACAAATGCACTTTTTTTGGCATGAAAATATAATAAAACGTGCAAGTATCAGATTCCATTTGCTGGTAAATGTTCAAAAAAGCTGATGAAAGCTTCTGTTACTAATATTTTGCACTGTATACTATGTAGGATAATCTACACACACACAAATATCCAATCTTCTGTCGCCTTCAAGTTCCGACGCTCCATCACTGGACAAATCGAGTTGCAGGAACTTTGAGGGAGAGAGGATGTTCTTCGACATCCGAGGGAAAACTTTCATCTCTTAAATACGACAACTTCGATATAACAAAGGAGACAGGATTCTTCAAAGCGTTATCAGTGGAAGTTCCTGTCTGAACAGACGTTCCTCTGCTATCTTGGCTACTTCTTTGACGTCTCAGCTGAGAGGACCTTGCTATGGAAATAAAACCTAAAATCAGTGACATATTTAACCAGTGTTTTATCTCCACCATCATCAGTGTGTGATATGTGTTCAAATCACTTATTTTATTCCAGCAACATTCATCAACGTGACTGATGTGACATTGATGTGTTTAATGTCGTGACTTCAATAAATGTCATATAAGCGGAATGAGTTTATTTAATCCCTGTTTGAATTGTTTCAGTGATAACTAACCTAATCATAAATAATGACTCGTCAGCACCGAGCTGCTGCTGACCGTTTGATTGATCCCTTTGATCTCTTTCGCTGGCATGTTACCTTTCAAATGACAATGTGTTTAATATAATCTCAAATGATTGTCTACTGACACACACACACAATAATATATATATATATATATATATATATATATATATATATATATATATATATATATATATATATATATATATATATATATATATATATATATATTAGTTCCTCGTTGGGCGGGTGGGTTCCGTTCTCAGATAGCACTAGGCTGGCCGCGAGTTCGAATCTCCGACCGGCCAATGAAGAATAAGAGGAATTTATTTCTGGTAATAGAAATTCATTTCTCTCTATAATGTGGTTCGGATTCCACAATAAGCTGTAGCCCGTTGCTAGGTAACCAACTGGTTCTTAGCCACGTAAAATAATCCTTCGGGCCAGCCCTAAGAGAGCTGTTAATCAGCTCAGTTGTCTATTTAAACTAAGGTATACTTAAATTGTATATATAAAGAGAGAGAGAGAGAGAGCGAGTAATCAAATATCACTGTTACATCCATCTTTTGCTTTGTTGTGTATCATGGATGAAACCCCTGAGCAAAACCCTCCGCAACATATACTGACATAAAAGGACTCACCGGAGCGCGTCGACCGCAACAGGCTACATTCTCCATCCACCAGTACCTCCACTACCTTGCAGGGGCTCATCCGCTTCTTGGATATCAACTTATGAATTTATATTCCTACGAAATCAAATGGTTTATATTTCTCGTCCTGATTCTCCATATATTTCAGTAATTAATATCACGGACAACGCGTAACAAACAACTAATGACAAGTAAAGTTCCTTCATCGACTTCAAAATCAGTATTAAAAACAATGTAATATGGCAAGAACAGAAAAAAAGCCATTGTAGAAATGCTGAGTTAAAACAGGTTCTGAAAATATAGTTACAAGAGCACAACAACTTTAAAAGGATTTCCATAATCTAAACAAAAATGCGCTGTGATAATTCCAGGGGAAAATCGAAATAAAATGATTTTCATGCTATGGCTTTGCAGTCGTGGAATAGTTGCACCAGCAGAATTCCCCTGGATTCATTCCTAAGTGAGGGAGTGCGTTTTAGACCGTTTCAATAAATCTCAATGTGCTTCTGCCGTCTAAAACGGTGGATTAAGTACCAACAATTGACTGTCGTGGAACGCAATCAAATTGCTGAAGGACTTGTTGGAAACAGTAAGGGCAGAATGGTGAAAATACAAAAATGAAAAAGATTAACAATACTTATAAAACGATATGTTCTGAAATGGCTATAAATGAGGAAACTACTTTTCAAAGAAAAATTACGGCCTCAAGAACAAATTAGAAAACATCGATAACGACATCTGCTTCATATACCAAAGGCCCATCAAGCAGGTCTTGACACCCATACAACACTCTGGGCCACTTTCCGCTACCTCGAGTGCCATTTCACGCTTCCTGAATACTAATGCTTTTTCGTTCTAACACCTCTGCCATGCTTTCTCTCCCCGTGATCAAACTTCTCAAGAGCTCCTTGGTGGTTCTTTTGGCCTATACCGGCATCTGCTTTATTTTTGCCACATTTCTGACCTATGTTTTCAACTTACCATGTCTTATTAAGTCATACATACCACGGGAACAGTTCATCTCAACAGCCTTTATCTTCAACCTATCATTCGAATTCAATATTTAAACTTCATTCTCGAGAAGAAAAGTAATATACACACACAAACATACACACGTTATATATACTGTAAATGAATGTATGTATGTATGTATGTATGTATGTATGTATGTATGTATGTATGTATGTATGTATGTATGTATGTATGTATGTATGTATATATATATATATATATATATATATATATATATATATATATATATATATATATATATATATATATATATATATATACATAGTATACATAGTATATAGAGAGAGAGAGAGAGAGAGAGAGAGAGAGAGAGAGAGAGAGAAAGTTCGATCCCTTGTTACCAGAGCCCAAAAGATATTCTATGAACATACGAGCATTTTTCTCTCGCTGAATTACCGTTTAAAGCACATACTAACGCACATACCATACACATACACCTTGGGATACGATAACGCAAACGCAGAGGTCGAAAGGCCGAGGGAACACATGGCCGTAAGAAATCATATCGACCCTCCTGCGCTCAGGCGATAAAAGGAAGTTTATTGCTTTGCCGAAACCTATAATGCGATTACAATCCAGCGAACAGTTGGTCGCGGTGTTTTCCTGTCTCCCTGCTATTGCTTTTGGGTGGCTGCCTGCCTGCTGTTGCGTGGCTTATTGGTCTGTGGTTCGGGTCACTAGATGATCAGGACGTGGCTAGGTCAGATTAATACAGGACAGTCTTTGGTTTTTCAAACAGTAATTTTTACTTTTAGTTCACACACAAACACACACCACAAATAAAAAAAAAAAAAAAAAAAAAAAATATATATATATATATATATATATATATATATATATATATATATATATATATATATATATATATATGTGTGTGTGTGTGTGTGTGTGTGTGTGTGTGTGTGTGTGTGTGTGTGTAATGAATGTACTTTTTAAATCATTATCATTATGGAATGGAATATAGAGTTTAGGCCAAAGGCCAAGCACTGGGACCTATGAGGTCATTCAGTGCTGGAAAGGAAATTGAGAGTAGGTGGGTTTGACAGGTGTAACAGGAGGAAAACCTTACAGATGCACATAATTGTTAGAAGAGGGTGGACAGCAAGATGGAAGAAAGATAATACGAAAGGAGGTACAGTAAAAAGAATGAAAGGGGTTGCAGCTCGGGGCCGAAGGGACGGTGCAAAGAACCTATAGTAATGCTTACAGTGCACCCCGTGAGGCGCACTGACGGCACTACCCTCCTACGGGGATTATCATTGTAGTTATTTATCATAACTAACGCTATAACTTTTTATCAAGAACTCTTGTAGTTTCCGTTGTTTTGTGACAAATAATGATAAGTTCGAGATCAAGTTGGTGTGATGAAGGAGTTCTTCAAACGCTCCCATATTTTGATATTTCTTCACTTGTAGACATTTAACAACAATTTTCATTACTACTACCAGCTTTATTACGGTATGATCATGAACATTGTTATTTTCATTACCATCAGGAATTCTTGCAGTTTAAAATGTATTAAAAAATTAATCATCCTCTAGTTACCTTTATCTTCATCATCAAGAAAACCACCACAACCATCAGGAATTATTGTAATTTCCTCTTTGAATAACCCATTTCTTTTAAGAAAACAATCGACATCGAATAAGTAAATTATGGGCATAACATTATCATCACTGTCATTATCAGTTTGGATTCTCGTAGTTTTCCTGCAACTCTGTCCCTTTGTCTCTTGACCCTCGGATGAAGAATTCCTGCGTTCATTCCCTTCCAAATTTCAAGGTTTTCAGTGGATAGCGTAGGTATAAAAAAAATGTCAGTAAATACGGAAGTTATCATTTTGGTATTTACTACACATGGGATTTTTAATGTGACATGCGGATCCTACGTAAATTATTTAAATTGCAACACTATGACCAATTCCGGAAACACGCGATTAAAAAGTGTACGGTATATTACGATGCGAACTGGCAATATTCAGAATTTACAATTTTGTTCGACATTTCCATAATATATGGAAAGGAATTCTCGATTAAGGTTGACTCTGTAAACACTGAATAAACATGCAACAGTGCTCTGTAAATATAATATTTATTTCTAGAATAAAAAAGTGATACGGATTATGTCATTCTCTGTGCCTTAAATTCTATTCGATTAAGAGCAATCGTTTTTTGTAAGGAGCTGAAGAAATATTCAGAATTTACTAATTTCAACATATAGAGCAATGGTTTTTGTAAGGAGCTGAGAAAATATTCAGAATTTACTAATTCCAACATATACCGCTATAAAAAAGGGAACTTATATTTAATCACGGACAAAAACAATTATGCAATTGAACTCTCCCTATGTATGTTAGTATTCGATGTAAGGAGACTAAATTTCATTTGAATAGGAAAAGAAATACAAGTGTACTTGTGCATCTGAAATATTTTTCGAGAAGAAATGATAATGAATACAGAGCGTACCCCTGATCTCTGGAGTGCTATTCCAGGAGAGGATACGCGTTCTATTAGGAGGAAAAATAGCCGAATAAAACCACCCTACACATTGAAAACAAGATTGCGAGAATTGGGAAAATTCTGACCCGGAACAGAATTGCTTTAGGATATTTCGTGACTGAAGGACGCTTTCCTTTCTTGTGAGTGGCGGGGTTGATTTTGCCCGATGAATGTTGCAAGTGCTTGCATGAGCTTCTAAGGCAGGAAATTCAAGGAATTGTGCTGTGTCGAATACTTCTAGTTTCATCATTAAGGAATCGCATTCAAGCGAGATTCTATTTCCAAGCACACGCATGCGCAATCACGCACTCACCAGGGAGTTGTTTGAGGGTATAGGTAGGTAGTAAGAGGGCATGACGGAAGAGTGCTCCTGAAGGAAAAAAAAAACCCACCAAGGCCAAAGTGGGTGAGAAATAGGAGGGACATGCTTACAGGTTGAGAAGTAAATTCAAGCATTTACTTTCGTCACTGAAAATCGTTTTTTAGCGAAGTAAATGCATAGAGAAAGGGTGACAAGCGAAGCGATCTTCGAACGACAGATGCAAAAGAGAGTGACGCATTCTACTGAAAATGCAATTCTAAGTCAATGGAGTGGCTACTTTGAAGAGTTGTTGAATGAAAGAAAGGAGGTAAGTCTAGATGATGAAAAACTGTCAAGTGTAAATATGAAAATGTTCTTGGAGGTGACTGTTGCGGATGTAAGGAGCACCATTAATGGATGAAGAATGGAGAAGCACCAGGAGCTGAATGCGAGTGAGATGATGATGATGCTTGACTGTAAAAGCACGATTACGTGGCTGACTGGGGTGTGTAAGGTACACTCGGCAAGGAAAGTGAGGATACAGTTTTTTCAAATCTTCGGACATATATTGCTAATTAATGCGACATCTGGCAACTTTAGAAGGGGGAGGAGCTTCACTCTTAATGTGTTTGCTTTTTGCTTGACCTCCTATAACTTTCAATCATATTCTACGGTTCTGAAATCATTGATATTTAAATGCAGTAATAAGCTTTACAGTATTCGTTCCAGTTGTAATTTGCAGCGACAGTTCTGAGCAAAATAAACATTTTTCGACATAACCTACCAAGTAACCTTACACAAATGGATTTATGACACCACAATGAATGGAATGCTTGTGTAATCGGAAACGCGATCTTCCATAATGAAATCAACAGTTAAATTTCAGCAATGTCCAACGAAAAACATGGGGAACAATAAAGGAACGAATGCAATGTTATGATGAGAGAGAGAGAGAGAGAGAGAGAGAGAGAGAGAGAGAGAGAGAGAGAGAGAGAGAGAGAGAGTTGCTGTTGTAAGCCTAGGCCTATATGTAGACCTACTCATTTCATTATTTTTTTTTTTTATTTAGAGATTGAGCGATACTATATTTGTATAGTATGTTTTAGCAATGGAGAGAGAGAGAGAGAGAGAGAGAGAGAGAGAGAGAGAGAGAGAGAGAGAGAGAGAGAGAGAGAGAAAATATGGCAACGTTAAGAAACATCCAGTTACTTGTGTTTTCCCGCCGAAGTTCTGGCACTACTCCGCACATCATAGAGCACGCTCTTGCGGATTTAAATAGATTTGGTCAACCTACCCTAGTTGTCACATCATTTACTGCCATTAATTCCAGCTGACCTTTAACACCGCGAGACATAAATATGAATGTGTAAAAATTATAGAAATTATCATTACCTCATATGATGATGCAATAATAAGCCTGTTTAACGGAAAACGATTAAAATTGCCGTTCTGATAAACAGTACTACACCGAAATATCCATACACTATCTTTTAGATCTCTTGAACGAAGTCATCTGAGAAATTCTGATTACTTCGGACATCGATGGTGGTTTTAAGTATCTGAACGTTTTTGTTTTTGCAGATTTAATATATATGATATAATTTCATTGTATTTTCATATTCTAGAGTAAATCTACCGAGATTATGTGTTTTCTGTAAGAAAAATATTAAAATTCGATGAACAAACTCTAACGAAAACTGTATCATCACTTTTCTTGCCAAGTGTACATAAATGAGGGAAAACTGTTTCTATGTATAAGGACAATGGTACCTGAGGTGACTGGATCCAGTACTTTCACACTATGCGTGTTGTTGCTGCAGACAGACGCGTTGCGGTGATTTTTTAATGTTGCCGCACACAGCTGCGCTATGCAGAATCAACAACATTCGCGACTTGTTTTACACTCAGTCTGTGGTAGGCATCCACATAGAGTTTATATATTTTTCACGTACATTTCTTAATATGTCATGTTAAAAAGTTAAGTATATCTTAGTTTAACCAGACCACTGAGCTGATTAACAGCTCTCCTAGGGCTGGCCCGAAGGATTAGATTTATTTTGACGTGGCTAAGAACCAATTGGTTACCTAGCAACGAGACCTACAGCTTATTGTGGAATCCGAACCACATTATAGCGAGAAATGAATTTCTACCACCAGGAACAAATTCCTCTTGTTCTTCACTGGCCGGTCGGAGATTCGAACTCGCGACCAACAGAGTGGTAGCTGAGAACGGAACCCGCTCACCCAGCGAGGAACTAATATGTCATGTTACATGTTACAAAACTAGAATAGGATATATAATTGACACTCGGTAATTTAACCATAAAATATTTTATTTAACAAGAGTAGATTACACGATTATCAGTATTACACTTTTTTGCACGTTGTTATACAATTATTTATAATACAAATCTGAAAGTGATTTAAGTAAAATACTGAGATTAAGGCAGCGTTGTCAAATCTAGATTGTACTCCTCTGTCATATCTGAACATTGTGAGTTTGATGGGCCTCCATTGCTTGCTTGCCCTCTTTGATCCTTATGGATTTCTTCGGTGTTAGGTGATGGCTGTCTAAAATGAGAACTTGGTTCCCGAGAAAGGTCAGAAATTTGTCTTGAATGGGAACCTGGTGTTGCAGAAATCACAGGAGAAGGTTGGCTGGAATAAGAACTGGACGTTGAAGGATGCACAGGCGATAGTTGTCTCCAATGATATCCTGGTGCTGCAAACTTCCCTCCATGCAGATATAGTCAAAATCCTACTTTTGTAGTCTTCGAGACTTTTATCCCATAACACTGGTTTCGTCTCCACTAAAGATATAAGGAGATTTATATCTATTTCACATTCCATTATAACAAGACATACCGATGCTGAAGCTCGGACCTCTACTGGAGAGTAGTTCAGCACGCCGCTAAGTCCGCATGATACGCAAGACGTGAAGACGTGTATTGAACATGATGATCCACGCACATGTTCTGCGGCAACGCAGCGGCAAGTTCACGCACATGCAAGATGTGAACGACTCCGTAAGATGTATAAGTCGACTGCTGTCTGCGTCATCGCAACGCAGCTAACTGCGTCGGCACAACGCACAGTGTGAGCGCAACATTAGTAATACATGTGGGAAGGTGCACGGGAGAATTTTAATTCAGGAACTGAGTCAGATGACTCCAGGGCAGATATGAGAAAAGTAGTGTGAGTCTGGACACGGAAAAAGGTGTGTGGATCAACTACTTATTATAAAGCACGTCTGTGGCATTCATGGACCTAGAAAAATCTCGTAGGGAAACTATTTCTGAGAACTGTTATGTAAACAGTGTGGTGTAGAAAGGAATTTGTTGAGAGCAACTTAAAGTTTTTTTTTTATATCGACAGTGACACGTGCCTTAGAATAAGTAAACTGGAGAGCAACTGGTTTAGATGTACAGGTGGCTATTTAATATCCTTATGGATGGAATGATGCAATATTCAGAGACAGGACTGGAATAAGAAAAAGGGTCGTGAATGAGTGTTGAGTACCTGGTATTTGCAGATGATAGTGTTGATGATTTAGGACAAGGAAGAGAAATGCAAAAACTACTAAAAGAGTGTGAATGAGCTGGTAAGAGGAAAACTTGAATGTGAATATATGTTGAATGGAAACCAGCAAGAATGAGCAATAAATGCTAGTATTAAGGACAGTGCAAGAATGGAGGCTTTTGATTCGCACAGAGACC
The DNA here is from genome assembly GCF_040412425.1 of Macrobrachium rosenbergii. NCBI lineage: Eukaryota > Metazoa > Arthropoda > Malacostraca > Decapoda > Palaemonidae > Macrobrachium > Macrobrachium rosenbergii. Next base: position 18,329,347 of record NC_089786.1, read on the forward strand.
GGAAGTAAATGTAACAGATGGTGTTACAATGAGACGAGAGGCGAGTCACATAACAGATGAAAGCAAGAGAGGTACCTGGGTGTATGCAGAAGATATGAAAGAGATGAGCAGCGTCTTTGAACCAGAGTTGAAAAGTATTCAAGGAACTGTTGATTCCCCTGTTCTTTGAGGAAGTGAAGTGCTGATGTTCAGCACAAATGGGAAAAATAAGGCTGACGCAGGTGAGGTGAGTTTTTCACGTCATAAGTGAGTAGTGAAAGTAACTGAAGGAGAAGAAATATGGAGGTATAAAGAATCAACAGAGTAGAGGATGGATCAGAGTGGTTTGAGACAGTTTGGTTATGTGTAGAGAATGGAAGATGACAGGTCGGCGGAAAGTGTGTATAATTCGGAAGCGTTGGGAGGAAGGGAGAACAGAAGAGAATACACAATTTAGGCTGAAGACCAAGCGCTGAGACCTATGAGGTCATTCAGCGCTGAAAGTAAAATTGAGAATAAAAGGTTACAAAGGAGTAACAGGAGGAAAACCTCACAGTTGCACTATGAAACAACTGTTAGAAGAGGATGGAGGATGGAAAGTAAGATGGAAGCAAAAATACGAAAGGAGGTACAGTAAAAAAGAATGAAAGGATTGCAGCTGCGGACCAAAGGGACGCTGCAAAAAACCTTCAGTAATGCCTACAGTGCGCCGCGTGTGAGGTGCATTGACGGCCCTATCCTCCTACGGGCGGCGGGGGGAGGAGGAAGGGGGAGAGGAAGGCCTGGAAAAGGCTGATCAGACGGAGTGGAGATGTTCGATAGAAAGAACTTACTACGCAGGAAGAGAGCGCACACAAGACAGACGGATGGAGCACTGCGTGTTGAGGGTTCTCATGAGCAGCTTTCACATCATCTGGGTATGTATGCGTTGTGGAAGTTTTTAGCACATGGGTATCATCATTGACTCTGCAATCGAAGGATGGCAGTGACTACTGTTTTTGAGTTTTCTCTGAACCCACCCATATTAGAGACTATCGTATTATATCTGTATATAAGATAAATACATTACAATACCGAACACATTACCGGTAAATTCATAGCATACGCTCCCTCGTCGAAATTTAGTAAAACAGTGAGCTAGTTGCTTGCCACTTAACGCTTTCTACATATTAAAATATGGCATCAATTTGCATGTAAATCCACTCCAAAACCTCTAAACCTAGAATATAATAACAAGCTTAACCACTCCGTTGTCATCATATTCTGCATGGGCACACATACTGTCCAACCAAGCTGGCGATGTATGAACTGAAACCTAAAACCGGTTACTATTATGGAGAAAATAAAGGTGGGGGCCGGAAGATGGCGATGCATTCTCTGACTTCAGTGTTCGAGGACACCATAGCCGAAGCAGATGAGGTAACACAGTATAAACGAGTGGCACATTTACTGAACACTGACAGGAAATGATTCTCACTTTGTTTTCAGGCTGAATGGGAGCAATGCAGTAACTCTGATAACACCTTAAAATTAACCGAAAATAATATCACTAACAATGAACGTATGCTGTTAAGCTTTGGGCTTCGTTTTTCAAGAAGCAAGCGCTGACATTCATCCATTAACTAATGAGAGGGACGCGAATCATAAATTTCAAAACGCTATTATCCTTCCTAATAGTCAGTTCAGTTTATAATACAGCTATGTAACATCGCCCCCCAACTCCCTAACAACACCAAGTACCAAAATTCAGTCTAGTCTCAAAACTAGCGTTAGGAAAGTAATTCCCAACTTTCTGCAATACAAATTAAAAAAAAAAAAATTTGAGAATACTTTCAACTATTCTCATAATTTTCTGCTTTCGATGGAGACTGTAAGGTTCAAAAAGAAGACATTCCTATACTCCACAACACTGACGCTTGTAGCACCCAGTCCAGTCTTCATGAAAACTGTCCTCTTTAATCATCCAGTTTCCCCCCATCACCCCCAACACACACACACACGCAAACACACATACTGTGGGTTCAGACTTCCTGAGGGACTTATAAAGAGTTGCATACACTACTTAGAACCATTTATGATTCTCATATACAATAACTAAGTCCGGTTTCGGGTAAGTTGTTTAGTTTTACAAACTGTCTTTGGGCCGTTTTTAAATTTTTCCTGCCCACTGGTCACAAAAAGCTTGTCAGTTTTTTTCCAAAAGCTAATATTTTCATTGAAAATCGATGAAGCAAGATTTATTGTGACATCCGACTGCATATACAGTGTATATATATATATATATATATATATATATATATATATATATATATATATATATATATATATATATATATATATATATTGTCACGAAGTGATTAAGTACCTGGTTATTACACAAATAATAAGACCAAAAAGTTACCTCACTTTCACCCAGACACTTGAAACCTCATAACAAAAATATTAAGTCTGAATACTCTAAAGGTACAGTGATCCCATAAAACTTGCTTATCACATGAAAAAATCAATCTAACTTTATCAAGTTATGGGTGAGGTAACAAATAATAAGCTACAAACAGACTAGTGGAAAATGGGCATCACTTCATCAAACACTATAACGGTTTCCCTGGTTCTATTTCACTTTGATAAAGGAGAACTAGACAGATATATCACTTACCTTGTACACATTCATTAATTTCTCTAATCACTGGTGGTCAAAACGAAACACTGTGTTTTTAAAACTTTAAACAGACAAATTTATTTCTTAGTTCAAAAGTTATAGCAGAGTTTACAGTCTCAAAAAGATTTACTATTACTTGACAACAGTGTAAGGTTTAAGTATTTCTTAATCAAGATTAATTCACAAAACTTTAATTTATCAAGAAAGCAATTTGGTTAAGTAAAATTCACACCATTAACTCTCACTCAAGTTTTAGATATACACCTGATTAATTAAACTCAACACAAGCGTTCACCAAAATATTACTGACTGCAATCCACATAAGTATTCTCTGAAATCTCAATAATAAGTATGCACTAACAAAATGCTAAGCAATCACCAACACAAAACTTTGGAACACACTGTGTAATTATAAAATTAGAGCAATATGATAACACAGACATATAAGAAAGAAATATGCAAAAATTATATGCACTTAGTAAAATATAGTTAGCAGCAAGACACATTAGAACTTACTAAAAGAGATATTATCCACCTCTTATCAAAACAATATTTCTCTATCACAACAACAGTACAAAATATATCAAGTAAGAATCTTACCTTCTTCAACAGAAAATAGTAAAACACATTTTCACAATGCTTGTACAATATAAACACCTTAGATCATTCTTACAAAATGTATACACTTCGTGGGCGAATTTGACAAAACTTATGCTTTTGTGGAAGGAGGATAACCAATTTTATATATATACCCTTTAGACAATACTGTACCAGAGAGAGAGAGAGAGAGAGAGAGAGAGAGAGAGAGAGAGAGAGAGAGAGAGACTGCTGCTATCTTTGAAATCCCTAAGGCCACTCCTAACTCCTCTGATTTTCTTTTGAATATATATGGTGGGTCCTACAGGGTTACCAACTAGTCCCTTCAGTCTTTGAATAACAGATTTCTCCTTCCACCTCTCAGTATTTATGATACATAAAGTATACATACAGGTATACATGTATGGTATACATACAGGACTGGAGCTTCAAGTGCTTTATCTCAAAATTGACATTTCCTGTTGTGGGTTAAGCACCTGAGCAAATAGAAAAAAGTATTTTGCCACCAAACTGGCTCGGCTGTCAGCGTTTCAACTTCATCTCTCTCACTTCCTCATTCTTTTCTACTCAGATTATGAAAACATAATAGGCATAGACAAAGTTAATAACTATGGAACAGACACACATGATAAACATATAATAAAGCATTCTGGTTGAGGCCTGTCAACTCATCAAGATAAGCCCTCGCCTTTCTGCCTTCACCCCAAACAGCTGTGTCAATACAGGATGTGGCGATCTGATAATGGTTCAAAAATATCTCTCTTTCTCTACAGCACTTACTTTAAGTTCCACAAACACAGTGTGTTACAAACATGAATGATTATACATTACAAAGTCACCTCAAAACATATGAAATAACTGAAAATTATATCAAAATACAGAAAACAAGAGTCATCTGTAAGAAATAAAGACATCTCAAAATCATAGACATCAAATCAAAACATACACATCATCTCACATTATAATAATATATATAATTTATACATATACATATATATATGTGTGTCTGTGTATATATATATATATATATATATATATATATATATATATATATATATATATATATATATATATATATATATATATATATATATATATATATATACGAGGGTAAGTCAAAAGTTCCGGGAAAAATTGTTGAATGATGTATTTACACAGGAATGAAACAACACAAATACTTGGTAAACAATTATCTGTGATGTAGTGATCCATATAGACTTGTTACCTCAGTCATCCTCTTGCTACCGTGGTGTTAACATCTGCTTCAGAAAAGTAACTTCTTGAATCCATGGAAAATAAAAATTTTGAGATGAGAGCTAACATCAAGTTCTGACCAAGCTTGATTGGAAACCAGGAAAAATTATTGAAGCTTTGCAACAAGTTTATGGAGATTCTTCTCCATCTAAATCAGTTGTTTATGATTGATAAAGCGACTTAAGGATGGTCTGAGGACCTCAAAGACAACCCATGAGAGGGAAGACCATCGACTGCAAAAATGAAAGAATGGCTTTGGTGCAGACTCTAGTGGATGAAGATCGTCGGATTACTATCGATATGATAGCTAATGAAACTGGGATCTCCCATGGTTCATTTTCAATTTTAAATGAAAATCTTGGTTTGAGTAAACTTTCAGCACGTTGGGTCCCAAAAGCGTTGCGCGAAGACCAACTGCATCAAAGAGCTGAACTTTCTCTTGCAGTTTTAACGAAGATTGAATCAAATGAATCAGAGTTTTTGACCGGATTGTTACTGGAGATGAAACTTGATCCATCAATATGACCCAGAAAGTAAAATTCAATCAAAGCAATGGTTACCAAGAGGTTCAGCTGCACCAGTGAAGTTCAAAGTGGTGAGATCTGCCCAGAAGGTTATGGCAACAGTGTTTTGGGACTCAAAGGAGTGATTTTGATTGATTTCCTTGAAGGACAAAAAAACAATCACCGGGAACTACTACAAAGGTGCTTTGGAAAAACTGAAGACTGCATTGGCTAAAAACGTCGAGAAAGTTGCACCGCAGAATTTTTGTTCCATCATGATAACGCTCCAGCACATTCATCAAGGGTTGCAAAGAGAAGTCCTACGGAAATTTAGGTGGGAAACTCTTCCACATCCTCCTTATAGTCCTGATCTTGCTCCTTCAGATTTTTTTCGTGTTCCCAAAACTCAAGGAACACTTAAGAGGAGTCCGGTTTGAATCTTTTGATGCTGCTAAACATGCAGTTTCAACATGTTTTAATACAGGCCCCAAATTTCTACAAAGAAGGGTTGCAGAGGTGGAAACAGTGCCTTGAAAAGTGTATAGAGTTAGATGGTAGATATGTAGAAAAATGATGTTTGAATTTCCTTAAATAAAGAGTATATTGAATTTTTCCTGGAACTTTTTGACTTACCCTCGTATATTCTTTCTCTGCATCTTTTCCCACATCTATGTGGGGTTCATGTTTCTGACACCTTTCCTCCACCTGGCTCGGTCAAACACATCGTCCTCTGACAATTCTTTGTCTCTCAGATGTTCTCTAACTACATCCATCCACCTTCACTTTGGTCTTCCTCTTGCTCTCCCACCAGGCACCTCCATCTACATCACTCTCCTCCCTACATATGTCTCATCCCTTCTCATCACATGGCCATATCACTGCAGCCTTCTTTCCTGGGCCTTCTTTGACAGTTCTACGACTTTAGTAGTTCCTCTTATTCTTCAATTTTTGACCCTGTCCATTTTTGTTAATCCACACATCCACCTGAGCATTTTCATCTCTACCGCATCCAGTTTCTTCTCTTGCACTCTCTTTACTGGCCATGTTTTTGCTCCATACATCAAAGCTGGTCTCACTACTATCTTATACACTCTTCCTTTAACCTTTATATTGATTCTGCAGTTGCACAAGACACCTGACATCTTTCTCCAATTTTTACATCCAGCCTGCACTGTGTGTGTTACTTCTACATCTAAATTTCCATCATCAGCCACTGTTGAACCAAGATACCTAAATTTTTCTACTCGGTTCAACCTTGTCCCTTCCATACTAATCTCGGAGTCTTGATCTTCATTAAAACTTAAGTATTTAGTCTTCTTCCTACTGATCTTTAAACCTCTGTCTTCCAGTACCTTCCTCCATTGCTCTAGTTTTGACTCCACTACACCTCTGTTGGTGCTGCATAACATGATGTCATCAGCCAAGAACATGCACCAGGGGGATTGATCTCTTGTTCCTTGAGATAACACATCCATTATCAGGTCAAAAAGATATGGACTTAAAGCAGATCACTGATGTAAACCAACTCGTACTGGTATCCATTCAGTTAACCCAACACTGCGTTCTTGTTCCTTAATACATATCTTGGATCAACCTCACATAATTCTCCAGTGTTCCCTTTACGCGCATGCACTATCAGATCCAGGGGGGTGGCACCTGGGCACGTGTCTTCCCCCCATGAAAAATAATGACAAAATAAAAATATTGAAGATTTAGATAATACCATGAAATAAAAAAATAGGAAAAAAAATCTACTATAGAAATAATATATATATATATACATATATGTATGTATGTATGTATGTATGTAAGTATAATATAAAAATTGGTGGCCCCCCTTGAAATTTTTCTGGATCCGCTAGTGCTCGCATGCACCTCCAAACCTCTTGGTGTGGTACTCTATCGCATGCCTTTTCCAGATCTATGAATGCTATGTGCAGTCCTGTCTGCTTTTCCTGGTGTTTTTCCATCATCTGTCGGAGGGCAAATACTGCATCTGTCTTTCCTCTTCCTGGCATGAAACCAAACTGTTCTTCACCTGCAGATGTTTCTTCCCTAATTCTTTGATCCATTATTCTTTCCCAGATTTTCATAGTCTGAGATATTAACTTTGTTCCTCTGTAGTTTGCACAGTCCTGGATGTCACCCTTCTCTTTATAGATAGGCACAATAAAGCTTTCTCTCCATTCTTTTGGTATCTTTTCCTGACTGTATATTTTCTTTGCTAGGTCCCACAGCACGTCTATTCCTTCTTCTCCCAAGCTCTTCCACACCTCTGCAGGAATTCCATTTGGTCCTATTGCTTTACCATTTTTCATCTTCTTTAGTGGCTTCTTTACTTCCTTCCTGCTAATATTGTGTCATACCAAGGTTCTGGAATCCATCTTCAAAGAATTTTCTAGGATTTTCTTCATTTAACTGGTGTCCATAATATCCCTTCCACCTCTTCTTTATCTTATCCTCGTTGCATAAAACAAATCCATTCCCATCCTTAACCTGTTTTATATGGGAGTAGTCTTTGGTGGTCTTGTCCCTCGACTTTGAATTCTGTGAATTTTTCTCTCCCCCTCAGGTGTTTCCAGCTCTTTGTACAGTAAGTTTCAAAAGTGAAGCTACAAATTTCAGAGGATTTCGTTCGAAATTCACTAACTGGCAACTACAACAGGTAGCTGAAAAACTCATTTTTTTTCTACATTGAAAGCTCATTCAAGCAAAATAAAGCTAACATATGATGCACAAATATCAAATCTATGATATTTATAAATCATTAAAAAAATTACGGTGATAGTAATTATTTCAAAGTATAGTAATTACTTCAAACTATAGAAATGAAACAATTTGAAATTTTTGTTCAACACAGGATTACCAACATTCCCTAAGTATATTTTGAGCAATGTGGAAACAAATATTTAATATCGTAGTGTATTATAAATTATTTTAGCAAAGATGCATAAAACCATGCAAGTATCAGTAGAATGTAAAGGGAAAGTCTCCGTAACATTAAACATAATCATCCATGACTGCACCTAGATTCAACAGAGAAGTTGGGTGTGGTTGGTAGTTCTGATTTTAGCTTCTAGGACCCGACCATTTGGACTCTACTTCAGCTTTGGCTTTGGTTTCGACCCACGACACAAATGTAACATTATCTACCCAACCTATGAATCACCAGCCATGTCCTACTAGGGTGGGGGGGGAACTTTGCCCTAATACCCCCATCGCCATCCAGAATAAACAGGTAAATCAGTTTCCTCCCTCAGTATGTTTGCAATAACTGACAGAAAGTAACCAATATTGAAAGGGTAAACTTGATTGCAAACAGATTTTCCGTTACAAATACAGAACTATTACAAATACAGAACTGTTACAAATACAGAGGGCTTCTCCAAATAATAAAAGTGTTCCCAAATCATTCAAGTGTAAGATCCACCAAGGTTGACCGAAAACAACTGAAAATTCATCTATCTGACTTCCTCACTTCGCCGGACTTAATTTTGGTGTAGACTTCCTCACTTCCCCTGACTTGACTTAAGCCTGGACTGCCTCACTTCCCCTGGCTTGGCTTAGGTCTAGACTTCCTCACTTTCCCTGCCTTGGCTTAGGCCTAGACTTCGTCATTTCCCCTGACTTGGCTTAAGCCTAGACTTCCTCACTTCCCCTGACTTGACTTAGGCCTAGACTTCCTCACTTTCCTGACTTGACTTAGGCCTAGACTTCCTCACTTCCCCTGACTTAACTTAGGCCTAGACTTCCTCATTTCCCCTGACTTGATAATGAAACCTAATTAATGGAAAATCATGTTTACAACCATCTAGATATCCAAACAACTCAATTTATTAAATAACAAGATGGAAAATATATTTCCTTGATTATTGTAATAGGCCTAACCATGTAGCCAATGCTAAACGCACATATAACTTGGATTTCGTTTTTTTTTCCCACACCAACTTGTGTCTAATTTATATTTCATTAAATCAGATGCTAAACTTCTTTGTGCTTTATCAAAATAAATCATAATAACTTTCGATATGACGCTATAAAACTAGAAAGTTATCACACATTGAAAGCCGCAGATGTTTCTACGGGGAAATTATTTTTTTTTTGGGAGGGGAATTTTTTTTCGTTTTAATAAACAATTATTGAACTAACATTGACCATTCAATGGGGAAATACCTTCTGTGGTTCTGCAGTTAATCACTGATACTTATTATCAGATAAAGAGGATGACAATAATTGGAATAAAATATACTAACTGGCAACCCCACGAGTTTCTAAAGAAGTACGGATCAATTTTGAAATTTGTAGCCTCACTTTTGGAACTTACTGTACTGTACATATCAACTAATGCTCTTGCCTTTTCTTGTGCAACTGCCTTCTTTACTTGTTTCTTATGTCTTTGGTACCTCTCCTTATCCTCTTGCTGTCCATACTTTTCCCAGATCTTTTTTGCATCTTTTTTTATTTCACCACCTCTTTCACGTCATCATTCCACCACCAGGTT
>NC_089786.1:18343839-18351339 GCF_040412425.1 Macrobrachium rosenbergii
TAGATCCAAGTGCAAGAAATACAAGGTAATTCTGGTGTCCGGTAAGAATTCGAGATGTTAGAAGGGAGTTGTGGCTATTACAATTACATTACATACGTAGCTGGTAATAAATGACCAGCAGAGTCAGTCAGTCAGTCAGTCAGTCAGTCAGTCAGTCAGTCAGTCAGTCAGTCAGTCAGTCAGTCAGTCAGTCAGTCAGTCAGTCAGTCTGTCTGTTATATATATATATATATATATATATATATATATATATATATATATATATATATATATTTTATATATATATATATATATATATATATATATATATATATATATATAACTGGTGAAAAGTGACCAACAGTCTATATATATATTTAAATATTTAAATTTCTGACTCAAATTAAGATCGAACCCAGGTCTTTCAATTGACTGTGTGTTGATTATATATGTGTATATATATATATATATATATATATATATATATATATATATATATTATATAATTAGAATGACTGACTGCCTGACTGGATTCGTATGACCATTAATACGTAAATTAAATAATTACCTCATTCACGAAACACCAAGAGCATTTTGATCTGAATTGTTCCCTCCCTAAAAAAATAAACAAAAAACAAACAAGGGCGCAGGAATTAAATTTTCCCGAAATTTCGCGCAAGACTGAATCCATTATTGCCTATGCCGAAAAACGCAGGAGTATAATTTGAGAGAGAGAGAGAGAGAGAGAGAGAGAGAGAGAGAGAGAGAGAGAGAGAGAGAGAGAGAGAGAGCAAAGAAGAGTTAATCATGACCATATTGTGAAAGGGCTGGTCCTGTGCCAGAAAATAAATTCCGGTCGACCCGCTGGAACATCAGCTGAAGCCACCGCGACAGAGATGGCAGGATATTGCCTGATCTTTCCTTCGACTCCTTTCGGTAGGAAGATTTTTCACCGCGGACACCACTCGATGCTTCATCACAGATTGTACGAAGGCGTCCAGAATCTCTCTCTCTCTCTCTTTTCTCATTGTACACAGCCATCATTATCATTTCTTCAATCTTCTGTATTGTGCGTTTGTTAAGAGGCGCAGTACCTCGTTCATCTTCATTATAATCAACAGTGCAGTCATACCGTCAAAATGAAGAGAAGTCTCGACTCAAGGAACGTTACTGACCGTTCAGAAGCTCTTAGCGAGTAGGACCTGGGACAAGGTACCTTCATCGGACGTATCGATATATAGGGTCAATGGGAAGAGCCCCATGCCAAAAATCAGCCAGTCCAAATAAGGAGTTTATCACTAGTAGCCTGCCACTGTTATACAAAGAAAAACTAAACATATAAATACACACTTAGTTTTATTATTATTATTATTACGTCACTCGGTTTCTTCATATTTTCCGCGTTGGGATTTAATGCTTACAAAAGTTCGCTTCTCCAAACAGAATGAGGAAATTTAGAAGCTGAAAGATCTTTTGTGCTTAATATCAACGATACATATATCACGGGAATGCGAACCACATGTTCAAAATATTATCCTTGTTATCTTTATTAGCATTATTTGTACTGAAATTGTCCGCATATTCGTAAAGGTGAAGCCACAAACATCATTTTCTCTCTCTTCCTTTCGCAAAGAACATGAAGAAAAATACAGGGAGAAAAGCACAATAACATTCTGACGAAAACAAAAATAAAACGAGCAATCATGACGCAATTGAGAGAGAGAGAGAGAGAGAGAGAGAGAGAGAGAGAGAGAGAGAGAGAGAGAGGAAGGTTTCCGAGATATTAAAAGACTTTTATGTCCTTATCTGATCATTTCTCTCAATGAAAAGAAATGATTAAATTAGAATTTTTCCTCCCGATTCCCAGCTACTCAAAGGTAATCGATGATTTTTTCTTTCCCCTTATCACTCTACTTTAATCTTGCAGCAGGAAACGAAGGAAAAGAAAAACAGGAGCCGTAAAGGAAGGAAGGAGGACGAATATAAAAGAAAAATTAGTACAGAAAATGAGGAAACTTTGATATTAGGGTGGGAAATAAAAATAAAAGATAATTAAAATACGTTAAGAAACAAGTATTATATCTATTATTGCCAGATTGTTCTGTATTAATGTTTGTATATTTATATATATATCTACATATATATATATATATATATATATATATATATTTATATATACAGTATATATATATATATGTATATATATATCTACATATACATATACACATATATATACTGTATATATAAGTATGTATATAAAATTTTGATTAGATGTTTATTTTTTGTTTGATTATTTAATATTATTAGTTTGTCAATACTGGTAATTACAGTAAAAGCTATTTATGGGCTGTTCACTTACCAAGTACTCTTTCTTTTAATAGATTACCTGTATATATGTGTTAAAGTTGCAAAACAAGACATTATAACTAATAAACAATGGTAAATCAACAAACTGACAAACACATAATAAATAGACGTAGGCATATATATATATATATATATATATATATATATATATATATATATATATATATATATATATATATATATATATATAGATAGATAGATAAATACACACATATATATACATATATATTATATGTACGTATATATGTCAATTTGCTGATTTACCTTTGTTTGTTAGTTGTGAAGTTCTCTTTTCCAAAGTCAACATATACAGGTAATCTATTAAAAGAAAGAGTACTTTGTAAGTTAACAGGCTATATCTAAATTCAACTTAATACCAATATTGATATATACGAATAGTATTAATCAGTTTAACAAAAAATAAACTTCTGATCGTACCTTGGTCTGGCATCACCGTTATCTCACGCGATCATCATCAGAGATGATAATTCTTTTTGAAGGCACCGAAACGATCAACCGTGCAAATTCCAGGGACAACGATCGTCCAAAGCGGAATCATTAAAAGGAACGATTCCATGAGATGTGCTCACCCAACGCCCGCTTGCCTCCATTCGCGACACCTCCTCTGGCAAACACGGACTCCAGAACCTTGACAGGAGGGCTGCTTCTGCTGTGTTGCCTGAGGCATTAGCTTCACGAGGAGGTCCTTACGGTTTGCTGTAGATTGTGTTTGGGCTAAATTACTTTGTAATTTGGTCTTGATTTTAAGTGAGGCCGTTCTCGTAGACATACACACAAACACACACACATATATATATATATATATATATATACATACATATATATATATATATATATATATATATATATATATATATATATATATACATATATACGAACATACATACATATGTATGCATGTGTGTGTATATATACATACATACATTATATATATATATATATGTATATATATATATATATATATATATATATATATATATATATATATATATATATATATATATATATATATATATATATATATATATATATATATATATATATATATATATATATATATATATATATATATAACTATATTATATTAGTGTAGGAAATCCCAAAATAATATAGTTCATATTTCAACTCCGGGACGATACGAGATCTCTCTAAAGCCACTATTGAGCACAAGAGGTATTAGAGCGAAATAAGAGTCGGTCGCGGAATCTTGAAATGAAGTCGTGAAATCACATTCAATTACGTCCTGAAAATAACACACCCACGCGGAAGGATAAGGCCTCAAACTGAACGAGTGTTGAAAAGGAAACAGGTCACTGGGTGCAATATATCCTAAAACATTCCAGCCGCTGAATGTGATATTTATGACGTCCAACTTCGTGTCTTTTTCTGCGTGTTCCATGAATATCTGAGGACAGGACGCCCTTTCCGAATGGATAGTTGGGTTGAGTGAAGGACCTCATTTCAAGAACGACTTATGGATATTGGACACTCATACTATTATTCAAAATGTGCACAAGACAGCGAAACGAAGATCAGAAGGCAATCATTATTAACTTGTCATGCAAGTTGCTACTGAATGCGGTGGAAAAAGAGGACACTGCTTCAAGAAAATATTGATAAAATTATATAAAATAAAAGACGAAAAATAATTTTTCACTAGATACACATAAATACGAGTTAGAAAATGGATGAAAGAGGAAGAAGACAGTTGTCAAGTAGAATAATGATATAATAGACAAGGATAAGCAATTCATCCCCCAAATTTACATACGTATTTTTTTCCAGGTTAATCAATCTGAATATTAATTTTGACATTCCAGGATTACGTACAAAATTACAGGTTCTAGCACAAAATACCTTTAACAAACTTACCCACTGGGCACCTTTTTCTCTAGAAAAGACTTGTACATGTTGTAAGAAAATAGCTAAGAATGACACCTTAGTTATCACTCGCCCAGACAAAGGTAAGGGCGTTGTCTTACTAAACAAATCAGATTATATTGATAAGGTTGAAAATATTCTAAAAGACAACACTAAATTCAAACTCCTAGGTAAACCAGACTTTGCAACCGTTTTTAAAATTGAAGACCGGATCAGCAGATTTTTAAAGTGTCTTAAAGATAAGAATATTATAACTGAGGAAAAATACCATTCCCTTTATAGTAGCGGTTCTACTTATGGCATTATGTATGGACTTCCTAAAACACACAAAGAAGGGCTTCCCATCAGACCTATACTAGCGTCATACGATACCCCGAATTACAGGTTAGCTAAGTTCCTTGTTCCCCTGGTTTCACCCCTGATAGAAAATGAATTTAATATACAGTCTACTTCAAAGTAAGCCATACTTAGCCAGGACTCAGACCTCTTTATGGTCAGTTATGATGTTGAGTCCTTGTTTACCAACGGACCTGTGAATGAAACTATTGAAATTATCGTCAACAAACTCTTTCCTGAAACCGACTCTCTTTTAATAATTTTAATAAGTCTGATTTTAAGAAACTATTAAAAACTGGCAGTGCAGGACACTGCCTTCATTTTTAATAACAATTGTTACTCTCAAATAGATGGTATGGCTATGGGTTCTCCACGGCCCATATTTGCAGGCATTTTTATGTGCTCCCTGGAGGAGCATTTTTTAGACACTTGAGTTACCATCTGTTCTACAAAAGTACGTTGACGATACTTTGCTCTTTTTAAATCCAAGTATGACACTGAAAGGTTTCTTGATTTTATTAATCCAAATATAAAATTTACTATGGAGTGTGAAAGTGATAATAAACTACCTTTCTTAGATGTTTTAGTCTTACGACAGTATGATCATTTTAACACTTAGGTTTACAGTAAGAAAACTTTTACAGGATTAGGTTCAAATTTTTATAGTCATTGATTTTATCATTTAAATTAAACTCTTTATTTACATTACTTCATGTGCCTTCTCATTGACATCTAGTTGGGAGTTTTTTCACGAGGGAACTGCTTTTACATCAATATTTTACAAGTAATTATTTTCCCACAACACTTTATCACAGGTATGTTTTTAAATCTTTAACAACGTTTTTATTCCAAAAGTCTCTTTTACCTAATGTAAACTTCCGTTTTATGCACATGTACCTTTGATCCATAACCAAAATTTCTACGATGTACTTAGAAAACTGGTATCTAATTATATACCAGCTATTAAATTTAATATCATCCCGACAAATCCACTTACCTTGGGTAGTTTGTTTAAATTTAAAGATAAACTTGACCTTTGATACCTCATTCCAAACAAGTTCAATTGCCCTAGATGTAATCTAGGGACCTACGTGTGGGATCCACAGAGAGGTTACTGAGGGTCAGAATTGATTCCCATAAGGGCGTTAGCTATCGAACTGGTAGCAAACTTGCTAGTCCTGAATTTTCCAAATCAGGCAACACGCCAATAAATGCAAACATAGCATACAATACAAAGATTTTGAAATATTGGGATGGACAGAATGGCAAACTACTGACAATCCGGGAATCCTTGTTTATTAAACAACTTGTTCCCCAACTGAACACACAGTCTTCCTCGACAACTCTTTACCTTATGTGAACTGTTGCCTTTTGTCGTCTCTAGTTTGTTCCTTCTGACTTTCGTCCTTCCTTCCACTCTTGATGGTTGGTCCTGCCACAACTAGTTTTTAATTTTGCTATATATAATGTATTATGTCCTTTATTCGTATTTTATCGCTTTTAATGTTAATTTTATTGTTTTTATCTTTATAGTTTGAAAATGAAACCTTTGTGTTTTTAAACGTTGCCATAAATGTATTTTATGGACCACCTGAGATGTACTTCCTCCTTCAACTGTCTTATATATATATATATATATATATATATATATATATATATATATATATATATATATATATATATATATATATATATATATATATATTGTTATATATATATATGTATTATTCAATTTACGTATTTTACGGCCCTGCAAACCAAGATTAAACGTAACCTGCCACTGAGTCAAAAGTTAACCTCAAAGACAGACGTTAATTAGCAGCAACCAACTAAGGGTTATTAACCTGGGAATAATGAATATTTGAGATGAATTTGATTTCAAAATAATCTTCCAAACAAAGGCATACA
Organism: Macrobrachium rosenbergii; assembly: GCF_040412425.1. Lineage (NCBI taxonomy): Eukaryota > Metazoa > Arthropoda > Malacostraca > Decapoda > Palaemonidae > Macrobrachium > Macrobrachium rosenbergii. The sequence goes on from NC_089786.1 coordinate 18,350,332, forward strand.
AAGCATCGAGATTTAACCTGATTTTGCTTAACCTTCCTAGGTATTTTTTGGGTTGAATTCTTATAATTACGTTTTGACTTCAAACACATAAAAGTGGTGGCTAAAGGAAGAAAAACTGAAATACAGAAAAGTACTAGTCAATCTCTCTTTCAACTCAATTTTGAATTTCGAGTCGCTGCGCAAACAGGGACCCAGGAGTTATTTTCCTTCCCTGTTTATAAAACAAGAAGAGGAAGAAAGTAATAAAGAACAAAAATATGGGCACGCACGAAGGAACTGGTAAATTTGAATCTCTGACCCACCGCGCTTGTTCCTTTCGCCAGATGAAAGCGGTCGGGCAATCCGACCTTGACAAAGGCATCAGAAGGCTGCCACCATTTAGGGTCATTGAGCTAAACCTCCTGGCTTGGTCCCTAAACAAAGCATATTTTGTTTACAAACTTTCCAGCCTGCGGCGCCATTTGTCTACAGGTTGATTGTTATTCCGTGTGTTCTGTTTGGCATTCAGAGATGTCGAGGTCAATCCTAATATTTACACCTAAATCATCGAGGGTGAACAGCAGTAATATTTATAAAAAAATATATATATATATATATATATATATATGATATATATATATATATATGTTACTGATAATTAGAATGACTGACTGCCTGATTTTGTAGGACCATTAATACGTAAATTATGAATCCCTCATTCACGAAGCACCAAGACTATTTTGGCCTAAGCTGTTCCTTTGTAAAAAAATAAACAAATAAATAAAAACAAAAAAGTCGCAGGAATTTTTCCCGGCAATTTCTGTGCAAGACTGAATCCATTAAAGATATCTCATAACGTTGAGTATACTGATGAAAGTTAGAGAAAAGAGAGAGAGAGAGAGAGAGAGAGAGAGAGAGAGAGAGAGAGAGAGAGTTAATCATGACCATATTGTGAAAGGGCTGGTTCTGGCGAGAGAGAGAGAGAGAGAGAGAGAGAGAGAGAGAGAGAGAGAGAGTAAAGAAGAGTTA
>NC_089786.1:18356339-18373839 GCF_040412425.1 Macrobrachium rosenbergii
GGTCATTGGGTGCAATATATCCTAAAACATTCCAGCTGCTGAATGTGATATTTATGACGTCCAACTTCGTGTCTTTTTGCGTGTTCCATGAATGAAGAAGGACGCCATTTCCGAATGGAAAGGATTGAGTGAAGGACCTCATTTCAAGAACGAGTTATGGATATTGGACACTCATACTATTATTCAAAATGTGCACAAGAACGCAAAGACAAGATCAAAAACAAATCATTAACTTGCCATGGAAGGTGCTACTGAGTGTGATGGAAAAAGAGGAAACTGCTGCAAGAAAATATTGATAAAGCTAAATTTATACAAAATAAAAGACGAAAAAAATCTTTTTACTATATACGCAGACAAACGAGTTAGAAAATGGCTAAAAGAGCAAGAAGATAGTTGTTTAGTAGAATAATGATATAATAGCCAAGGATAAGCAATTCATCCCCCCAAAATTCACATATGTATTTCTCTATGTATCTAGTCACCCCTCCCTCACTAGCATCATTTATTGTTTTGCTCAAATTCTATGGCATTCACCCTCCCCCGAATTTTCTCCTTTGGCATACATTTTCAAACCGTTTTTCCAAGTTTTACAGTTTCTCTCCACTATCCACAGCCAGTATTGTATTCTCTTTAAACATCATCCGTTACACGCTCCATACACGGCCAAGTCTCTTCTCCCAGTACTTGGCATCTACAGTACGTGTCATTAATGTTTCCTGACTTCTCGAGATGGCGTAGGAACAACACCGACACCAGTCAGGATTTACCACTGTTTTTCATTTCTTCCCTCTGGTGTTAAAAATGTGAAAATTGCATATAAAATATGATATATTCACACACAAACACATACACACACAGACATGCACATAATATATATATATATATATATATATATATATACACATACATATATATATATATATTATGATGTATATCGTGTTCTTGGCGAATATAATCAATTAGACTAAATGATGAACTATCTTTTTAAAACCAGAAGGAAAAAGGAAAAGAGTTCTTAATTTGTCCCAACAGTTGTCGCTCTTCCATCCCAGGTTTTCTTCAGGGGGAACATTTTACTGCAACTAATCAATTTAAGAAAAACATACAGTACTGGACATATGTTTACATTTGACTTCAAGACTTTTCTTTGCACATAAACAAGTAAAAATGGTTAACGCGGGAGTGCTATTTACAACTGTTACAGGATAATATGAAATATACATTGTCTTGCAACTTTGTATCATAGTTCGTCCAACAGTCTACAAAAAAGGCTATTTTGCAGTTTAATTTTTAAATAGGTGACTAGTGGATCAGTCAATATTATACATAATTTGTGATGATTTTTCATGATATGCAGAAAAGCGAGTCTGTCTTGAATAAAACTAGACTAAATCAATGTTACTTTTTTCACTATATTGAATACATGCTGTTTCTATTAGATTTCTTTCTTTAAAATTATTGTTTCTGAACAAGATTTTCTTGAGACACTGAATTAGCAAAAAAAAACTGTTTACTCTAGCATGCTTACTAATGGCACTGTTTCTTTGATCAGCGATACTATACTTAGGTTGTGCAATACTTTATAAAGTTTTCAACAGTTTGTGCTTTGATTGTCCAATATAAAACTTACCATATATTGCAACCACAAGGAATTTTGTATACTAGCCCGTTGTCGTATTTGGGGCTGTTTCTTATTAAAGTTCTCTTAATGGTATTCTGATAAGAAAATTTTCAGTCACATTTAATAATTTAAGTGGGTGGATAATATTATATTTTACTTATTCCAGCGGATAATGAGACAGTATGGCAAACATAGTATATTGCTATTAAAATTTCTATTTGGACGTAGTGGAACAAAAAGATCCTTTGGCTTAGCAAGCGAGAAACACTCAACTATATCATGTAAAGTAAAATTGTCTTAACACCTAATATATATATATACTCTATCTCGTCATCAAAGAATTGTTATACATATATATATATATATATATATATATATATATATATATATATATATATATATATATATATATATATATATATATATATATATATATATATATATATATATATATATATATATATATATATATATATATTATTCTATATATATGTGTGTATACAATATAAACATCTATATATATATGTACATTTATATACATATATATATATACATATATATATATATATATATATATATATATAATGTATATATACAAGCCCTCTCTCTGATTTATCAAATATGAACATAATCGCGATAATCAACTACTTTCTGAGATCCTGGGAATAATGCCAGGTGACATAATTACGGCAAAATAATAATTAAAAAAAATAAACAGATCAGTAATCTTCCTTTTTACGAATTCTTAGCTAGCGTTTTGAAAAGTGACATTTGCTATTCATGTATCTCTCTCTCTCTCTCTCTCGCTCTCTCTCTCTCAATTTTTCATTTCTCTCCCACGTCCTTTTTCCTTCTGTTTATAAAACAAGAGGAGAAAGAGGAAGAACAAAAGGACGGGAGGTGAAGGAACTAAAAATTAATGATGGCGACACTCGCACTTGTTTCCTTTCCCAGAGAAAGCGGTCAAGAATTAAACTGCCAGAGTCAGATTTTTATGCGGCTCCTGGACTGGAAAGAAAGGTTTGTTTCCTTACATGTCCTGCTGCAGGACAGGTGGTTGTTCTTCTATGTGTTCTGTTTGACATTCTGGCCGTATGTCTGCCTCCCTTTTTCTGTCCTGGGTAAGGGGTGATTTTAATATAGAGCCTACCGTGAATTATGTACCTTGTGGTAACTCGACTGCTGTTCGCCTAGGCAGGGCCTCGACCTGGTAATCCTTCATCAGATACTTTCTACCCCTTCTGGTAGTGACCTTTAGTCAATGAATCTAAATGGAAGTCATGTTTTTTCCTGTGTCTGTGTGTGTCTGTGGTTATTTCATCCAGATATCTCCAGAACGGATATACAGAATTTGATGAAACTTAATAGATATATTCACTGTGAGACCTCCTCCAGATGATTAACTTTAGGGAAAAATTCGGTCCACATTTGCTGCCATGGAAACAATCTGCCCTGAGTCACCTATATATTCATTTATTGACACTTGCTAATTCTGCCACTCAGCAAATCTGTTAATTAATATTTGCTCGCTCTGTCAGGACGTCAAAAATCTTTTTTTGTTTAATGAATTCATCAATCAGCTGTCGGAGTTTCATAGAATTTAATTTTCCCAATGAGTCGTTCATTTTGTAATCCACTTGGCCGGTCAAGGCCTTTACATTCAACAAAACACTAAATGGTTCAGTTAATTCTCTCCTCATTCTCACATTCATTCTGTAAATTTATTTATCCGTCGAATGCTCAGTCGTCCAAATAAATAAACGAAACTCCAAAGGGAAACTCTCTTCCTTTCACATCTTCAAACTTCATTCATAAAATTTACTTTCCCACACAACTGGTATTTTATAAGCTTTGCTATGACAACTCTAATTTCGAGTTGGTTATAAAAGTCCAAAGTTTTTGCACTTTTGCGCAATAGCCGTGAATAACCAAAAACTACTTTTCAAGAAATTCCATTTTGAAACTTTTGCAGAAAGAAGTATATAATGACGAGCCATTTAAAAGAAGTGCCTCCTTTCCACAATTTTTCTTTTCGAAAAATTTGTATCAATGAATGCCAATTGAAAAAATAATTGCCAGCATCAAGCCAGTTCCAAATAATATGGTGTGTGTGTGTGTGTGTGTGTGTGTGTGTGTGTGTGTGTGTGTGTGTGTGTGTGTGTGTGAGAGAGAGAGAGAGAGAGAGAGAGAGAGAGAGAGAGTGTGTATGTGTGTGTGTGTGTGTTTGCCTCGTGCCCCAGAGGACAAGAACAAGATCACCACGACATTCGTACTTCAACTTCTGAATCGTTGATGAATGACCCCCTGTGCAGAATACTTCCATAATAGAGACTTCCACAGGAAGCTCATCAGCAGTGCTCCAAACCTTCCACTTTACACTGTGCATGCATCTCTTCCTTGGAGCACTCTCTCGCTTCACAGATAATAATAATAATAATAATAATAATAATAATAATAATAATAATAATAATAATAATAATAATAAAAATGAAAAGAAGTCTAAGAAGAAGACCCAGTAGTTTTTTTGAATGCTTCAGATCTTCATATGAACTTGAGCATATTGCTACTACTACTACTACTACTACTACTACTACTACTACTACTACTACTACTATAATAATAATAATAATAATAATAATAATAATAATAATAATAATAATAATAATGATAATAATAAAAGTTATGAAGTATGTATTAAGCATTGTCAAACGATAAAGTGGTTATACTGAAGTCATCGCGATCCTCGCTGTAATAATAACAATTAATAAAATAAACTATCATCCCCATTCTTACCATTAAGTGCAAATTATAGCAAAAAATATAAATATAATAAAATCTCTCCCCTGGCGCCCTTCTCTTACTGCAAGACTCGCAGCTCCCACGCTTAATTTTCCTTCGTCGTTGCATTTTCTTTTCTGCTGTTTACTTTCCCCAACTGAAAGCTTCTCATCCAACTTTGCTCCTGAATAATACTGGACGGTACAAAGAGACACTTGTTTACTTGTTTACTTGTTTATTTGCTAATTTGTTGACTTCTTTAGTGGCCTGTCTCACAAACTTTCCTTTACGGCTCGGCAACACTGCTCTGTCACATGCCAGCCTGCTTGCATTTGCGTCTCTGTGTGCGCGTGTGTGTGTATGTATGTATTTATTGTATATATTTATATATATATATATATATATTTATATATAATACATATGTATATAATATATATATAGCAATATATATTATATATATATATATATATAAAATATATATATATAACATATATAAAAATATATATATATATATATATGTATCGATATATATATGTTAACTGTGTGGCTCTAGACGCAAAAGAAATATCACTGGCATGAAACACACAATTTACTTATTCGGAATCGGTGATGAACCCGTTGTGCAGAAAACTTCCACAACAATACCCGTTTCATACTTGTACACAAAAGGCTCATCAACAGAGCATCAACCCCCACACATATTATGCCATTCAACTGATCTTACACAGCCTCTCCCCTTTCTGGATATCAAGATTTTTCTTATCGATGACTCCTCCTCCTCCTCCAAACTGTTCACACTTTTCACCCACCAAACAACCTCCTTTAATTTCTCATGGCCAAACAATCTCAAATCATACATTATCTGCACATTTATCTAACTTTCCACGCATCACATATAGTTTAAAAACACATCATCCTAAACACTTTAACCTCTGCATTTATCGCCTGCACTGCATTTCATAAATTATTATTATATTATTATTATTATTATTATTATTATTATTATTATTATTATTATGGCAAACCCCTATTCATATGGAACATGTCTACAGGGGCCACTGGGTTGAAATTCAAGCTTCTAATGAATCAAAAAAAGGTGTTAAACAGAAATACAGAAATAAAATCAGTTATTAGAAAGAAGATGAAAAATTAAATACAGAAAATAAAGATAAATTAGTAAGATACAAGTTAAATTGTTTCAGGGTAGTAACTGTTCAACATCCTCAGGAGACAGTTCCACACCCAACGGTGTGAGGAATGAAAGACCTCCGGAACTGAAAAGTTCGAAAGCGTGGCACATTTATTGCATATTGGTGCTGCCGCTCTGCAAATCTGGTCGCCCTCGGAAGGAAAAGAGAATCGGGGATATTTTGTGATACCGAAAGTTCTCTGCTAAAATACAAAATACAGCTAATGGAAAACCGACAAACAAAAGACCATCCATCAATGGTCCACGTCATAACTTCTGGTGTCAGGGAACAGAAACCTCCCACCACGAACCACTCTATCGAAAAGAGATAAATCTCGGGCAGAAGCAGACATCCACACCGGAGAACCGTAAGAGTGTCAGCTTAACAATTGTTGCTTGTATTCCGCCCTCGGCTTACCTAGACTTTTAAATCTCTTCCTAATCCTTTGTACAAAATATTAAAAATCACAGTAAACTTTTAACATCTGGCATCTATCTTATTTTTCACAGAAATTTCCCACTAAAAAAAAAAATAAATCCGAAGGTGGAAAATAGATGAAAACAGATGAAAACGCTCTTCATTCCCTAGTGGGATTCGAACCTTCCCTATATTACAGAGTCAAAAATCTGTTTCAGGTTAAATGTGCTGTCAAATTCAAAAGTCCAACGACTCACCCTCGACGCTGTGAAAGTAATGGCTGGAGATTAGTAGATTGGTAATGGACCTGTATTCATTTCCATAACAATGTATTTAGTATTTGATGGTGAACATTGATTTAAACTTATAAAAATTAATATCTTGGTTCCTATATATATAAATATATATATATATATATAAAATATATATATATGATTATGTTGTTTAACATGTTCTTTTCAAAAATTCCATATATAATATGTATATATATATATATATATATATATATATATATATATATATATATATATATATATATATATATATATATATATATACATATATATGTCCATAATATTAGATCTAGTAATTCTCAGTTTCCTCTCTCTCCTTTACCATTATACGAATGAACAATTATTCCTCTCACCTTTCGTTCGTAACCTTTCCCTCATCTGGACATACCTTTCATGCCATGGTCAGCCACTGAATCACAGTATCACCCACAATGCTGCAGCATCTGACTCGCAATCTCAACTCCTGCTCTCTGTCCACTCTTAACTGCCCCCTAAACGCCCTCAAACATCACGCCCACAAACACTGCCCAAGCTTAAAATAAGCCCTTCCTCAGTCACACCCTTCAGATACGCCTTTCTTCTGTCTTTCACATTCAACAGTTTTTCTTAAACACTCACTCTATCCACCCACGACTGCATTCACTTCAAACAGCATATTGACTCTTCTCTTCACATTTCCTTCCTGTGGAATAACTTATTCCCTCAAAAGTTCTTGCTCATGGCTATCACTCATTTATGCCTTGTATTTTTATACCCGAGTCATGTTCATTTCCTAAAAATATCGAAACAGCATGAGCAATGGTAGAAATTACTGTATTGCGTAAATAAGCAGAAATGAAAGAAATTATGGTTGCAAGTCAGAGTCGTACAGCAGAAAGTTAATTGTCTAAAAAAAAAAAAAAAAAAACAAAGATGAAACTATTTTCACAATTATAATGTCAAAACAAGAAAATATGAGTATGATGCCATAAACATTAAATTAAAATACCTTTTCTGCTTTACGGTACAGAAATTAAAGGAGAGTTTTAAAATCTTTTTAATTGAAAGTACGAAAACTATGAGGATTTTATATGAAAATACTGTAACAAACCTTACGGGTCTGAGTCAAGTGGCCAAGGGTTCTGTACACCAACAGAGAATAAAAATAAAATGCATCGAACCCACTGAACTTCTGTCCAATCGCTCACTGCTTCGACCAAGAGGGAACAAATCCTTCCTTTCTTCTTTTATCCTTCCGCCACCGCTTAGTATTCTCGGGTCTTGCAGATGGATGGATGGACTTTCCCGTGACTTCAGAGGAAGCGGACTTGGAGAAAAGTCTCACGTCAGAGGAAGGGACAGACTCCTTCGCTAATGAGAATGAAGGCTCAAAAGCCTCCAGTCCTCGATGACCTTTTTATCGTCTTTACTCCTTCCATTAGATCTACGGATTATCTTAACTTCCTGTTGCTACAAGGTGCTCATTTCTGCGTGCGGCAGAGCACGTACGTCAATTCAAAAGTCCAACGACTCACAAACGACGCTGTGAAAGTAACAGATTAGTAAACATATGCATAAACATACACACACATATGTATACATGAACAACGATTAAACTTATACTGAATTATATATATATATATATATATATATACTTATATATATATATATATATATATATATATATATATATATATATATATGTACAAACAAACACACATATATATATATATATATATATATATATATATATATATATATATATATATATATATATATATATATATATATATATATAAATTTTCTGTAATACACAGTAAAAAATCATTATACGAATGAGCAATTATTCTCTCAGGTGGAAAAAGTAAACTTTCCCTCATCTAAACCTTCATGCCATGGGCATTGAATCACAGTATCAATAATGCTGCAAATCTGATAGCAATCTCAACTCCTGCCTCTGTCCACTCTGGTGTTATATAAACGCCCTCAAACATCACGCCCACAAACACTGCCGAAGCTTAAAATAATATACTTCCTCAGGGCAATTCAGATAACTTCTTCTGTCTATTCATTAACAGTTTTTTAAACATTCACTGTATGTCCACGACACATTCATAAACAATATTGACATTTTTTCATTATACCTACAAATAACTTATTTTTGATGAAGTTCTCGCTCATGGAATATCACTTTTCAAATCGATTTATACTGAGTCATGTTCATCTCCTAAAAATATCGAAACAGCACGAGCAATGGTGAAATTAGTGTGTTGTGTAAATGAATCAGAAATGAAAGAAATTATATATATAGTATACAGCAGAAAGTTAATATAAAAAAAAAAAAAAAAATAATATATATTATATATATATGACAATATATATATATATATATATATATATATATATATATATATTTTCTGCTTTACGGTACAGAAATTAAAGGAGAGTTTTAAAATCTTTTAATTGAAAGCAGAGAAACTATGAGGATTTTATATAAAATATGTTAACAAACCTAGATCTGATCAAGGGCCAAGGGTTCTGTACACCAACAGAGAACTAAAATAAAATGCATCGAACCCACTTGAAATTTCACATCCAAGAGGGAACAAATCCTTCCTTCCTTCTTATATCCAGCCACCGCTTCATAGTTATGGTCTGAGGGTGACTTCAGAGGATGCCCATAAAGCCGTCATGAACGGACAGACTTTTTACGCTATTGAGAATGAAGGCGGAGGACATGTTCGATGACATTTTTTATCGTCTTTCCTTCCATTAGATCTCATTATCTAACTTCATAGGTATCTTCCTTATGTATTGCACGATTTCACATAAGGACACAGATACTGCCATCAAGAGCTTTTACTATTGTCATATATATACAAAATCTATCAATATATATATTTATATGAGTATAATCACAGAAAGTTCTACAACGATACCAAAATATCTTACAAAACAAACAACGAGGTGACCTTTGAAAGTTAGTAAATTCTCCACACTATACGCATATATATATATATATATATATATATATATATATATGTATGTGTGTGTAAGTATGCAAAATGTCCGTATGCATGAATGCATGTATATGTCTTGTCACTTATACACGAGAGACTTTCTTATACCTACAAATATTTCTGATCGAATTCACAAAGGAATAATTTAGAAATCGACCAACTACTACCGCATCTAAATACAAAATGTCTTGAAAACTTCCTAGCTTGACCAGATGATGTCTTATAAACTATATATATATATATATATTATATATATATATATATATATATATATATGTTGTATATATATATATTTATATATATATGTATATATATATATATATATATATATACTATATATATATATATATATATATATATATATATATATATATATATATATATATATATATATATATATACAGAGAGAGAGAGAGAGAGAGAGAGAGAGAGAGAGAGAGAGAGAGAGAGAGAGAGAGAGAGAGAGAGAGGGCATCATGAATTAAGTTAGCATCCTAGATCATCATTACCTCCAACGCCGCGCGACGCAAAGGACTCTTACATTCCGCAACTCAAGACTTTTATGTGCTTTCACATCCACGAATCTCCTCCTCCTATCTCCAGCCTCCCTTTTCAAAGTTCTCACCCAAGTAGGTGTGAGGGTTCACTCTTTTGGTGCCCAAAGAAGCCCAGCTGAAATTTGTACGTCTTATTCTCCCAAGGACTGTGAGGAGGACATGTTCTGGCCATCTCCATCGCTCCTTGATCATTATCTCATTCAAATATGCAACTTCCTCAATTCACCAACTGGCGCGATTTCTCATTCAATTCTGCCATCTGAGTCTTTTATTACCGCTCTATTCTCACATTAACAAATTCTGTAAACTGCTCCCGATTCGTTTCCATAAGATTAACACAGATCGTTCTGCACCATCATATCTTACTTTAGTATGTAATACCAGTCTATTTAGTTTCCAAATCTTATTAGCTTTGACTCTTAATCTTTCGCTAAATTTCAACTCAAGAAACTGTATCAAAAACCATTGGTCCTAAACTTCTGAAGGTTCAACCTCGACAGTCCGTTATCTAGTGTTATTTCATCCCTTTGTGTTTATCAAGTCCTTATTAATATGTGTTCTTCTCAGATCATTCTTCATTCCCATTTCTATGGGTATGTGACGCATTCTGTTAAGCGAGCTTCGTGAATCTTGTGGCGTTTTGCTGATCAAAACTGCGCCACCTGGGTATCCTAAGATTGACATGTTTCTAACGATGCCCAAGTCTAAGATATCTCTTCAGTCTAAAACCACTTCTTGTTTTCTTTTATGAAATCCATGAGCAGAGTAAACAGCAAGGATGCATAAAGTTTCCCTGTAGAACCAAACTACTCACTACAAATCACCTAATATACGAGTATTTCAGCCAGCAATACCTTGCAACTATTTCGCCCATGAATACTTTTAATCAGCTTTACATATTTAGTCTTCTCATAATCAACAAAAGTCACAAAATGAAAATTTCAAATTTTGCGTTCATGTAATCTACATATAAAAAAATATTTCATATAAAAGTGTCCAATGGACCGGCTACTACATCATAACTGCGTGTAGTACAATACCAAGAAAGTACAAACAGAATTATATTTTATTCACAGAACCAGCTTCTTTAAAACTGAAAATTTCCACTACAACTCTATATTATCTTTTCTCATAAAATTCTGACCAATCTCCCTTTCCTTCTTTCTCTCTAACTCCATGATCGTGTGCGCGTGTTTACAGTTGTTCTCCATTACCTTAGGGTCACGGAGAGAGACTGTGACGTCTGAGTTAGAAAGAAACATTTCAATCCAATTTCACGAATTACTTCAAGTTAACGTACCATCCACTTATAGCTATTTATTTCTATAGCCTCTATCCTCTCCCTCTCTCTATCTCTCTCTCTCTCTCTCTCTCTCTCTCTCTCTCTCTCTCTCTCGTGAATCACTGGAACTCCAAATTCCTTCTTGAGATAAAAATATCAATACTTAACAAATAAATACATTCCACTGGCGGTTTCAAGTTATGGTTTGTAAAACTATTATGGAAGAAAATAGATTCAAATTTATTTATTTATATCTTGATAACAATAAAAAATAAACAAAGCATTTATCAGTAAATAAACCTGTATAATTTCGTGTGGTGCGCGTTCGCTACAGTATAAGGAATAAAAATGACCTGAAAATAAATGTGTACATCTTCTCAACAGAAGCAAATGTGGATTAAATGTACACATTCAAGAGTATTGTGCAGTCGAAAGATGTGTATTGTACGTGCGTTCTGAGTGCATGTGTGTTTACGTGTGCTCCCAAATTCACACGCATTCAGAAATGTCAGCATTTAAACAGTGGCGAATCCAACATGAAATGAAATACAGTGAATATGTTTTATGCCAACAAAAGACTTGTGATTGACATTTATCTCTATTTTTACTGTCAGCCATTTCGGAAACCACTGGGAGAAAATTAAAGGAACACATAGCAAAAAATAAATTGGAAATAAAACAAAATATAGAATAAAAGTGATAAATAGTGCAGAACGTAAAATGAAAATACAATGGTTAAGGAACAAAACCCCAAAAATATATAAGGAAACTAATTAAAGTCAAATCAGGCAATTCTGTAAAAAGAAAACAACTGGAAATATAAAGAATAAACAATAAAAACATACAAAGGAAAAAAAGAAATTTAGTAAAGAGGAAATATCGGGAATATAAGTTGAAAACACACGGAAAATAGTAAAAAAAATCGCTCTCCAACTGAAGCAATATAGATGATCGTCGTATCGAAGAAGGCTTTTCTGTGATCGGGAAGCAATATTTCGCAATATTAGGCAGATAATCTCAAATCTCGCTCCTACAATACAAAAAAAAAAAAAAAAAAAAAAAATTTAGCCACTGGATTCCAGAAATCTAAGGCATTCTCCCATAACCCCGTTGTAAACAAATATATATTTATCTGAAATTTATTGGCAACGTTCAGCTGACCTATGAACATACAAATATATATACTGAACGCTAGACTTCACATGGATATATATCGTATTTTATAGGTATTATATAGTTCGTTCACAATGGTCGAATTGAGTATATATATATATATATATATATATATATATATATATATATATATATATATATATATATAATATTCTATTAGTTATGTTATATAACTTCCAATAGAAAAGAAATTTTCTCTACTAGTATTAATATTTTGTAAAATTTGCGTTTTATTGCAAATGAGAGAGAAAGAGAGAGAGAGAGAGAGAGAGAGAGAGAGAGAGAGAGAGAGAGAGAGAGAGAGGGATTTTCTCTCTGGAAAGGACTGCAAGTGTACAGATAGCGCCAAATCATTGAAAAGCTAAAGTTCAATGATGTCGAGTGAAAGGAGAATATTATTTTGTCCTTTTTTTTAAATTTTGAAATGACAAATGACAGACTCTTGTTGATACCCTTGTACAACAAAACTGACGGGAATCCTTCAAATCATCATGGAGAGAGAGAGAGAGAGAGAGAGAGAGAGAGAGAGAGAGAGAGAGAGAGAGAGAGAATTCAAATGTAGAGATACAAAACCTGTAGAAATATATTATCGTTAGGGATTTAAGGAACCCTTAAAATTTAGTTGCGATTATCATTTTACTAACGTGATTTTGTGGCAGATATAGAATGGATTACAATTTTGATGAAACTTGACAATAAAACACCGAAGCGCTTATCAGTTATAATTCCCTTGGGTGTATGTTATTCCCGAGGTAGTGAGTATAGTGAATGTATCTGATATCTAAAGATAATTGTGGCTTCATATTTGTGAATATAAACGAAGTCATAATTAGCCACGCGTTACAACCTTAGCAATCAGCCATCATGGCGAAGGTGGGTTGATATCGATTCTAAGTAAAACACATGAATTCGACAGGCAAATGTGCAGCAGAATCAATATCAAAGTGTGCCTCTCTTTATGGTTGAGGGCACAAAATCAATGTCTGTCATTGTTTCTAAACCCTCTATATATATAAATTTCTGACTCACATCAGGACCGAACCCAGGTCTTTCAATTGATTGTGTGTTGGTGTGTTGATTATATATATCTATATATATATATATATATATATATATATATATATATATATATATATATATATATATATATATATATATATATATATATATATATATATATATATATATATATATAGATATATATGACTAACTGACTTCCTGATTGGATTCGCATGACCATTAATACGTAAATTATACAATTACCTCATCCACGAACTGCACCAAAACTATTTTGGTTGAACTGTTTCCCTAAAAATAAAAATAAAAAATAAAAAACAAAATATAGGAATTAAATTTTCAGGAAATTTCGCGCAAGACTGAATCCATTATAGCCTATGCCGCAAAACGCAGGAGTATAATGATGAGAGAGAGAGAGAGAGAGAGAGAGAGAGAGAGAGAGAGAGAGAGTTCATCATGACCATATTGTGAAAGGACTGGTCCTGTGCCAGAAAATAAATTCCGGTCGACCCGCTGGAACATCGGTTGAAGCCACCGCGACAGAGATGACAGGATATCACCTGATCTTTCCGTGGCACCTTTTGGTAGGAAGATTTTTCACCACGGACACCACTCTTCATCACAGATTGTAAGAATAAAACAAAAAAACAAACTCTCTCTCTCTCTCTCTGGAAATTTTCTCTCATTATTCTCTCTCCATGTATTCATTATTATTTTCAATCTTCTATATTGTGCGTTTGTTACGAGACCCAGTATCACGTTCATCTTCACTATAATCAAAAGTGCAGCCATACGTCAAAATGAAGAGAAGTCTCGACTCAAGGAACGTTGCTGACCGTTCAGAAGCTCGGAGCGAGCAAGACCTGGTACCGAGGCACCTTCATCGGACGTATCGATATATAGGGTCAATGGGAAGAGTCCCCAGGCCGAACATCAGCCGGTTCAAATATGGAGCTTATCACCAGTAGCCTGTCATTGTTACACAAAAGAAAAACTAAATATTTCTTCAAACTTTGTTTTATTATCATTATTACGCCACTCGATTATTTTTATATTTTCCGCGTTGGGATTTAATGCTCACAGAAGTTACTGCTTCTCCAAACAGACCGAGAGGAAATTGAGAAGCTGAAAGGTCTTTTGGCTTAATATTAACGAATATATCACGGGAATGACCCAACGTTCAAAATATAGTTTCCTTATTATCATTATCATCATTATTTGTACTGAAATTGTCCGCATATTCGTAAAGGTTAAGCCACAAACGTCATTTTCTCTCCTCCATTCCTAAAGAAACATGAAGAGAAATACAGGGAGAAAAGCACAATAACATTCAGATGAAAACAAAAATGAAACGAGCAACCATGAAGCAATAAATGCTTAATTGAGAGAGAGAGAGAGAGAGAGAGAGAGAGAGAGAGAGAGAGAGAGAGAGAGAGAGAGAGAGAGAGAGAGACTTTTATGTCATTATTTGATCAGAGATTTCCGAGATATTATATTTGACTTTAAAAGACTTTATGTCCTTATTTGATCATTTCTCTAAGTGAAAAGAAATTATTAAATTAGATTTTTCCTCCCGATTCGAGCCTACTTAAAGGTAATCGATGATCTTTTATTTTTTCCCCTTATCACTCTACTTTATCTTTCAGCAGGAAAAGAAGGAAAAGAAAAAAGAAAAAAAAATAAACAGGAACCGTAAAGGAAGGAAGGATGAAGAATGTAAAAAGAAAATTAGAACAGAAAATGAGGAAAAATTTGATATTAGGGTGAGTAAATAAAAATAAAAGATAATTATCTTAAAAAACAAGTATTATATCTATTATTGCCAGAGGGTTTTGTATTAATGTTTTGTATTTATATATATATATATGTATATATACATATATATGTATATATATATATATATATATAATATATATTTTTATTAGATGTTTATTTTTTGTTAGACTAATTATCATTTTATTATTTTTATCAATAATGGTAATTACAGTAAAAAGCTATTTATAGCTGGTTCACGTTTAGGAAAATAAAGAATTCCATAGCACTCTTTCTTTTAATAGATTACTTGTTTATGTTAAAATTGGAAAACAGGACTTTATAACTAATAAACAATGGTAAATCACCAAACTGACGAGTGATAAATATAATAAATAAACAGATATGTATGTATGTATATATATATATGTATGTAAAGATATTATATATATATATATATATATATATATATATATATATATATATATATATATATATATATATATATATATGTCAATTTGCTGATTTTTTTTGTTTGTTAGTTGTTAATTTATTTTTCCAAAGTCAACACTAAATGGGTAATCTTTTAAAAGAAAGACCGGTATTTGTAAAGGTGGAAAACAGGCTATGGTAAATCTAAATTCAACATTAATACCAGTATACTGATATAAATATGAATGATATTAATCAGTATTAATAAAAAAATAAACCTCTGATCGTGCCTTGGTCAAACACATCACCATCATTAACGTCAATTTTCTATCACCATCAGAAATTATGTTCTTTTTGAAGGCACCGAAACGATCAACCGTGTAAAAATCTAGGGACAACGATCGTCCAAAGTGGAATCAGTTTAACAAAAAAGGAATGACTCCATGAGATGTGCTCACCCAACGCCCGCTTGCCTGCATTCGCGACACCGCCTCTGTCAAACACGGACTCCAGAACCTTAACAGGAGGGCTGCACCCAACTGTGTTGCCTGAGGCATTAGCTTCAAACGAGGAGGTCCTTGCGCTGTATGGTGTAGATTGTGTTGGGAGAAATTACTTTGTAACTTTGTCTTGGTTTTAGTGAGGCTGTTCTCGTAGACATACACGAAAACACACACTCATATAACACACACATATATATATATATATATATATATATATATATATATATATATATATATATATATATATATATATATATATATATATATATATATATATATATATATATATATATATATATATATATATATATATATATATATATATATATAGATATATTACACTTCTCTAGGAAATTTAAAGTAATTTAGTGGGACTATTTCAACTCTGGGATGATACGAGATCCTCTCCAGCCACTGTATATTATATTATGTGAGTTCAAGGTATCAGAGCGACATAACAGTCGGTCGCTGAATCTTGAAAATGAAGTCGTCAAATCACATTCAATTACGTCCTGAAAATAAAACACACACACGGAAGGATAAGGACTCCAAACTGAACGAGTCTTGAAAATGAAACAGGTCATTGGGTGCAATATATCCTAAAACATTCCAACTGTTGAATGTGATATTTATGACGTCCACCTTCGTTGTCCAGTTTCTGCGTGTTTCATGAATATCTGAAGACAGGAAACCCAGATTTCAAGGAATGAAACAGTTGCACTGTGTGAAGGATCTCATTTAAAAGAACGAGTTATGGATATTGGACACTCATACTATTATTCAAAATGTGCACAAGAATGCAAAACAAGATCAAAAGGCAATCATTATTAACTTGCCATGCAAGTTGCTACTGAATGTGATGGAAAAAAGAGGACAATGCAAAGATGAAATTGCTGCAAGAAAATTTTGATAAAATTATATAAAATAAAGACGAAAAATAATTTATATAAAGACATTATCATATATACGCATAAATACGAGTTAGAAAATGAATAAAAGCGCAAGATAGTTGTGTAGTAGAATAATGATATAACAGACAAGGATAAACAATTCATCCCACAAAAGTTTACATATGTATTTCTCCATATATCTAGTCACCCCTCCCTCGTCTTCGCATCATTTGTTATATTTACTCTCGTATGGTCTCATTTTACCTTCATGATTTGGAACTGAAAATGACAAGGAATTTTTCTCCTTTTGGCTTACATTTTCACACCGTTTTCCTAGTTTTTACAGTTTCTCACATTCCACTATCCATAATCAGTATGGGCCCAAACTTCTCTAAACATCATCCGTTACACGCTCCATATTCCACGTTGAATGTGATAGTCTCTTCTCCCAGTATTTGAACATCTGAAGACAGGACGTGTAATTGATGTTTCCTGACTTCAAGAAGAGGCGTAGCATTATTCAACACCAAGAACGCAAAACCAAGTCAAAAGGCAATCAATTATTTTCCATTTCTTCCTTCTGGTATTAAATATAT
>NC_089786.1:18376339-18381339 GCF_040412425.1 Macrobrachium rosenbergii
CATGAAAACAAGTACATAATCGCAGTAAACAACTACTTTTTGAGATCCTGGGAATAATGCCAGGTGACATAATTACGGCAAAATAATATTCTAAAAAATAAGCAGATCAGTAATCTTCCTCTTTACGTATTCTTATCAAACGTTTTAAAAGTGACATTTGCTATTCATGTATCTCTCTCTCTTTCTCTCTAAATTTTCATTTCTCTCCCACGTCCTTTTTCCTTCTGTTTATAAAACAGGATGAGGAAGAGGAAGAAGAACAAAGGACGGGAGGTGAAGGAACGAAAAAATTAATGATGGCGACGACACTCACACTTGTTTTCTTTCCCAGAGAAAGCGGTCAAGAATTAAACTGCCAGAGTCAGAGTTTTATTCTTCTCCTGGACTGGAAACAAAAAGGTTTTTTTCTTACATGTCCTGCTGCAGGACAGGTGGTTGTTCTTCTATGTGTTCTGTTTGACATTCTGGCCGTATGTCTGCCTCCCTTTTTCTGTCCGGAGTAATGGGTGATTTTAATATAGAGCCTCACGTGGAATTATGTGCCTGTTGGTAACTCGACTGCTGTTGGCTTAGGGCCTCGAAGAAGTAATCCTTCATCAGATACTTTCTGCCTCTCCTGGTAGTGACCTTCAGTCAATGAATTTAAATGGAAGTTGTGTTTTTCTCTTGTCTGTGTGTGTTGTGGTTATTTCATCCAGATATCTCAAGAACGGATGTACAGAATCTGATGAAACATAATAGAATATTCACTGTGAGAACTCCTCCAGATGATTAATTTTACAGAAAAAACCATAGGCTGCCCTGAAACCATCTGACCTAAGTCATATATACAGTCATTTATTGACACTTACTAATTCTGTCACGTCACTCAGCAATTCAGTCAATTAATGTTTGCTCGCTCTGTCAAGACGTCAAAAACCTTTTTTAATTTACTGATTTCATCAATCAGCTATCGGAGATTCATAGATTTCAATTTTCCCAATGAGTCATTCATTTTGTAATCCACTTCCCCGGTCAAGGCCTTTACATTCAACAAGACACTCAATGGCTCAGTCAATTCTGTCCTCATTCTCACATTCATTTATTAAATTCATTTATCCGTCGAATGCTCAATCGTCCCAAGAAATAAACGAAACTCCAAAGGGAAACTCACTTCCTTTCATATCTTTAAACTTCATTCATAAAATTTACTTTCCACACAACTGGTATTTTATAAGCTTTGCTATGACAACTCTAATTTCGAGTCGGTTATAAAAGAGTCCAAAGTTTTGCACTTTTCCGCAATAGCCGTGAATAATAAAACTACTTTTCAAGAAATTCCATTTTGAAACTTTTGCAGAAAGTAGTATGTCATGACGAGCCATTTAAAAGAATTGCCTCCTTTCCACAGTTTTTCTTTTCGAAAAATTTGTATCAGTTTATGACAATTGAAAAAAATAATTCTCAACATTAAGCCAGTTCCAAATAACATGGTGTGTGTGTGTGTGTGTGTGTGTGTGTGTGAGAGAGAGAGAGAGAGAGAGAGAGAGAGAGAGAGAGAGAGTGTGTTTGCCTCGTGCCCGAGAGGACAAGAACAAGATAACCACGACATTCGTACTTTAATTTCTGAATCGTTGATGAATGACACCTGTGCAGAATACTTCTATAATGGAGATTTCCACAGGAAACTCATCAGCAGTGCTCCAAACCTTCAACTTTACATTGTGCATGCATCTCTTCCTTGCAGCACTTTCGCTTCACGGATGCTAATAATAATAATAATAATAATAATAATAATAATAATAATAATACTAATAATAATAATAATAATTAATAATAATAATAATAATAATAATAAACAAAAGTAAAAGAAGCCTAGGAAGAAGACCCAGTAGTTTTCTGGATTGCTTCAGATCTTCATATGAACTTGCGCATATTGCTACTACTACTACTACTACCAATAATAATAATCATAATAATAATAGAGGTTGAATGTATCCATTAAGCGTTGTGAAACGATAAAGTGGTTATATTGACTTCATCGCGATCCTCGCTATAATAATAACAATTAATAAAATAAATGATCATTATCATTCTTACCATTAGTGCAAATTAAAGCAAAAATATAAATATCATAAAATCTCTCCCCGGGGGCCTTCTCTTGCTGCAAGACTCGCAGCTCACACGCTTAATTTTCCTTCGTCGTTGCATTTTCCTTTCTGCTGTTTACTTTCCCCAACTGAAAGCTTCTCATCCAACTTTGCTCCTGAATAATACTGGACGGTACAAAGAGACACTTGTTTACTTGTTTACTTGTTTACTTGTTTATTTGCTAATTTGTTGACTTCTTTAGTGGCCTGCCTCACAAACTTTCCTTTACGGCTCGGCAACACTGCTCTGTCACATGCCAGCCTGCTTGCATTTGTCTTTGTGTATCTGTGTGCTTTATGTATGTATATGTATGTGTATATGTATATATTTATGTGTATATATATACACACACATATATATATATATATATATATATATATATATATATATATATAGACGCAAAAAATATATATATTTACTTATTCGGAACGATGAATTTATACATACAAAATAAACACAACAGTATACCATGCCATTCAACTCATCTTACAGTCTCTCTTTTTGATATCGAGGTTTATCGAACTCCTCCTCCTGATATCAAACTGGCACATTCAAACAACAATTTCCTTATCATCGTTATCTGATTTATCTCTTTTGTCACATATAGTCTGCAAAGAATATATAACTTAAACTGTTAATTATGCAGTTCCATAAATTATTATTATTATTATTAAAATTTTATTATATACAATATTCTGAGGATCGTTTCTTGCTTGTGCGCGTCTAATGAAAAGGTTACAGAAAATAATGCCATCAACCCCATTGTGTAAATAACAGAAAAAATAAGAAATTATATGCCATTCAACTGATCTTACAAAAACATGATACCTCTTTTTCTCCTTTCTGGATATCAGAGGAGAGGTTTTTTTCTCATCGATGACTATCATACTCCTTTCCTCCTCCTCCTCCTCCTCCACCTCCTCACACTTCCACTGTTCACACTTTTCACCCACCAAACAACCTCCTCTAATTTCTCATGGCCAACCAATCTCAAATCATACACTATCTGCACATTTACCTAACTTTCCACGCATCACATATAGTTTGCAAACAATTTATCCCAAACACTTTAACCTCTGCATTTAACGCCCGCACTGCATTTTCATAAAATATTATTTTCATTATTATTATTATTATTATTATTATTATTATTATTATTATTATTTATGAGGATAAACCCCTATTCATATGGAACAAGCCTACAGGATCCACTGACTTGAAATTAAAGCTTCTAATGAATATGGTGTTCATTTCGAAAAAAGATACAGAAGATAAAGCGAAATGCAGAAATAAGGAATCAGTTGTTAGAATAAAAATAAATAAAAAATTTAACACTTAAATAGATAGAAATATAGATAAATCAGTAAAATACAAGTTGAATTGTTTTACGGTAGTAACTGTCCAACATCCTTTACAACTGTTCCACATCCAACGGCGTGAGGAATAAAAGACCTCCGGAACTGAAAAGTTCGAAGCGTGCCACATTTATTGTATGTTAGTGCTGCTGCTCAGCAAATCTAGTCGCCCTCGGAAGGAAAAGAAGATCGGGGATATTTTGTGATACCGAAAGTTCTCTGCTAAAACACAAAATACAGCTAATGGAAAACCGACAAACAAAAGACCATCCGTCAATGGTCCACGTCATAACTTCTGTGTCAGGGAACAGAAACCTCCCACCACGAACCTCTCTTTCCAAAAGAGAGAAATCTCGGGCAGAAGCAGACATCCACACCGGAGAACATCAAGAGAGTCAGCTTAACAATTGCTTCTTGCATTCCGCCCTTGGTTTACCTAGACTTTTAAGTCTCTTTCCAATCTTTTTTTGTACACAATACTAAAAATCACAGTAAAATTTTAACTTCTGGCATCTATCTATTATTTTTCACAAAAATTTCCCACTAAAAATATAAAAAAGGTGGAAAATTAGATCAAAAAAAAACAGGATGAAAACAAAAGTCCAACGACTCACACTCCATTGGTAATGGACCTGGTATTTGGAACAACGATTCGAAATAATACATTCCTATATTTATATATCAAATAATTTATTTCAGGTTAAATATGCTATCAAATTCAAAAGTCCAACGTAACATCTGGACATACCTTTCGATGTTTCAGCCTCTGAATCACAATATCACCCACAATGCTGCAGCATCTGACTCACAATCTCAACTCCTGCTCTCTGTCCACTCATAACTGCCCCCAGACGCCCTCAAACATCACGCCCACACGCACTGTCAAGCTTAAAATAAGCCCTTCCATAGTTACTCCCCTTCAGATACGCCTTTCTTCTATATTTCACATTCAACAGTTTTTCTTAAACACTCACTCTGTCTACCCATTCACCTCGAACAGCATATTAACTCTTCTCTCCACATTCCCTTCCTGTGGAATAACTTATTCCCTCAAAAGTTCTTGCTCATGGCTATCACTTTTTTCATTGCCTGGTATTTTTATACCCGAGTCATGTTCACTTCCTAAAAATATCGAAACAGCATGAGCAATGGTAGAAATTACTGTATTGCGTAAATAAGCAGCAATGAAAGAAATTATGGTTGCAAGTCAAAAGTTGTATAGCAAAAAGTTAATTATCTAAAGGTAAAAAACAAAAACCAAGTTGAAACTATTTTCGTAATTATAATGACAAAACAAGAAAATATGAGTATGATGCCATAAACATTAAATTAAAATACTTTTTCTGCTTCACGGTACAGAAATAACAGAAGAGTTTTAAAATATTTTTAATCAACAGCATGGAAATTATAAGGATTTTAAATGGAAATACTGTAACAAACCTTACGGGTCTGAGTCAAGTGGCCAAGGGTTCTGTATACCAACAGAGTAAAAATAAAATGCATCGAACCCACTGA
>NC_089786.1:18383839-18386339 GCF_040412425.1 Macrobrachium rosenbergii
TTTCAGTATAATTTCATGAATTACTTCAAGTTAAAATACCATCCACTTATAGCTATTTCTATCCGTCCTCTCCAAGTCCTCTCTCTCTCTCTCTCTCTCTCTCTCTCTCTCTCTCTCTCTCTCTCTCTCTCTCTCTCGTCTATCATTGAACTCTAAATTCCTTCTCGAGATAAAATATCAATACTCAACAAAAAATACATTCCACTGAGTGACTTAAGTACGGTTTGCAAAACTAGTATAGAAGAAAATATTCAAATTTATTTATTTATATTTTAATAACAATGAAAAATAAACAAAACATTTATCAGTATGACTGTAAACTATATGACTTCGTGAAATGTACGCGTTCACTCTAGGATAATGAAAAAAAAAAAATTACCTGAATATAAATGTGTACATGTTCCCAACTGAAGCAAATGTCGATGAAATGTGCACATTCAGGTGTATCGTGTAGTGGAAAGATGTGTACTGTACGTGCGTTCTGAGTGCATGTCTGCATGCGTGTGCTTCCAATTCACACGCATTCATAAATGTCAGCACACGTCAGCATTTAAACAATGGCGAACCTGACATGGAATGAAATACAGTGAATATGTTTTAGACCAACAAAAGACTTGTGATTGACATTTGTCTCTATTTCTTCTGTCAACCATTTCGGAAACCACTGGGAGAAAATTAAAGGAATACATAGCAAAAATGAAATTGGAAATAAAACAAAATATAGAATACATGTGATAGTGGAGAACGTAAAATGAAAATACAATGGTTAAGAAACATAACGAAAAAATATATAAATAACGAAGAAATTAAATTCAAATATAGGCAATTCTGTAAAAGAAAATGACTGAAAATATGAAGAATAAACAATAAAAACATACAAATGACTGAAAATATAAGAATATTTAGTAAAAAGGAGGTCAAAAGGAAAACAAGCTAAAAACAAATCGGAAAATAGTAAAATAAAAAAAATAAAATAAAAAAATCGCTCTACGACTGAAGCAATACAGATGATTGTCGTATCAAAGACTGCTTTTCTCTGATTGCGAAGCAATATTTCGCAATATTAGGCAGATAATCTCAAATCTCGCTTTACAATAAAAAAAAAAATTAGCCATGGGATTCCAGAAATCTAAGGCAATTTCCCATAATCCCGTTGTAAACAAGTATATATTTATATGACCACTGAAATTTATGTCGTCGTATTTATACGTTCAGCTGTCATTCTCATTTACTCATTTTGAACATGCATGGGGCCATTGAGAAATTGATAGTGTCTTTAATTTCCTTATATAAGTGCATGAAAATCGTTGTGTTTTTAGGTACATTCATGGTCAAGATTTCTTTCAGTCCGTTCTCATTTACTCATTTTTATAATACAGATACAATATCATTTATGAACACTGATGAACGATTATTTTTTATCATTTGTGTCTTTGGAAAATTATAGTGTCTTTAGTTTTTTTAAATATATAAGTGTATCATGAATACAAATGTTTTTATACCATTTGTTTAATACTTGTGAACATGCATACATTCACACTTGAGGAGAGATATTTTTCTTGTTGTTTGCTTCATTTGCACAGGTGGTTGGTGTGAAGGAAGTCATGTTTGGAGAGGCAGAGGACTTTGTCTTATCTGATGAGTTGACAGCCAATCAGCCAAATTACCTATTATACATTTATCATGTGTGCCTCTTCTGAGGTTATTATCTTTGTCTGTGCTTATTCTTTTCCATGATCTTGAGTAATGGAATGAGGAACAGAGAGAGAGTTGAAGTTGACATGTTGACAGCTACCCAAGATTTGGTCCAAAATACTTCTCTTTATTTGCTCAGGTGTTTGAGGAGCAGATGAGTGTCAATCATACAAGATAAGAGCTCACAACATATTTCCTTCTGAGCCTTTTAGAATTCCTAATTTATGTAGCCATACTTTGTATACCTGTATGTATAAGTTGTATGCACACTTTATGTATCTTTGTATTCTGGGAGGGCTTGAAGATATTAGAGGAGTGCTGAATGAAAAAGAGTTAGTCTGCCAAAGGGGTTGCTGGAAAGGGTCTGCTCTCTCTTTCTCTCTCTCAAATTACCATTCATGTATAGGGTTTACTGGCTGCTCTCCTGTTTGTAAAAGTTTTGTTAAACTCACCCAAGAAGTATATACATTTTGTAAGAGTGATCTAAGGTATTTATGTTGTGCAAGCATTGTGAAATGTGTTTTGGTGTACCAGTTAGAAGGTAAAATTATGTCTACTGGTTTTATTATGTTGATAGAGAATTATTATTTTGATAAGAGGTGATTATTTTGATAAGAGGTGGATAGATATCTTATAGTAACTGTAATGTTTTTATTAATTATATATCATTGTGACTTGGCAGTATTGTCTTTGAGAAAGTCTTAGAAAGACATTGAGTTTAACCTTTTTTAAAAGTGAAGGTAAACTTTTGAAAGATTGATATAATCCTTAAACATATTTTTTCTTAGTGAAATGGCTGTTGGTA
>NC_089786.1:18393839-18411339 GCF_040412425.1 Macrobrachium rosenbergii
TGATGTAGTGGAGATTTGTGGAAGCGAATTTGAGAACAGTGTATCTCGTTGGAAGTGATTCATATATTGAGATTTGAATCGTCACCTTCACATCTCAGGTAACAACGTTCTAAGCTTTGCAATTTTTTTCGTTCATGTTCAATAAACTGGTAATTGCTAATAGCACGATCATGTTCTTTTATTTTAAAATGGAATGTTACCAAATTGTACAAACTCACACGAATGAAACTTACTATCTTTGGTCAGTAGTAGTAATTGTAAACAGCAGTTTTAAAGGCGAGTCGTAACAATCACAGCATCTACACCACTGTCACTTATTGTCATACTAAGTTGGCCTTCTCTTCAAACCAGTGCGTAATCGCTGGCAATGATCATCGACAAAATAATTCAACACAAATAAGCGTACGCGCTACGCCCAAGGTCGGTTGCCGATCAAGGTAAGACGGCGACCATCTTCACCTCTTCCCGCTCTGGCATATTACTGCCGACTCAAAACGTACGGCGTCGGCCGGGGTGGGGGTTCAATAAACAATTGTGTAAAAGACTGGCGAACGGCGCCTTTCGGGGAGTGACAAATGGGATTATGGAAAGAAAGGGAGGGGATTCAGAAGGACGGTTTACGTGCTAAGAGACTTCTGCACCTCGAACTCTAGTTCCAGGATCTGTTTGCTGATTTTATACTTGGGTCCTCCTCTTGCCAATTGTTTTAACGATTTGTTTTTCTGTGCTACCGAAGGTAATTGCACCGGATTGGCACAGGAGTCCTTGGCTAAATAACAGGATTTAGTTGTTGATCAGTTTGAAAATCTTCGTTTCTCATGGTGGTTCATAGGTTGCAATGGCCCCACCTAGGGCGCAGCCACGCTGCAAGCGTGAGGTAGCGATCTGGCAGCAGCAGTAGCGTCAAAGCGTTGCATGCGCTAGACGTTATTCGAAGCTGATCATCAGTGCAGACATATCATCATCAAATTTGTTTAGAAAATTTTCATTTGAAAATACTTCCGTGAAGTTGGATGAAACCCCAATAAAAACAAAAGTCTAGATGCATGATTTAACAAGAGAAGAATGGAACGTCGTGAATTTTATAATTATATGAGAATCTCGAGTCTTGGATGATGATATTTGAATATTTGCGTATGAACCGAGGATCAGTCGATTTATTATAAAGCAACCTTGAAGAGAGGCCAGATAGCCACGTGTCACAAACTTAAGGGCCATTTCTCCTCTAAGAGGAAGACGCTCGAGAACTTTCCGCGTTTCAAGCAAACGGCGAGTTGGCAGGGCGGAAAAATCTGCTCGCTGGTGGCCACCAACATAAGAATGATTAAGTTTCAAAATTAGCACTAAGGCTACGTTCACACAGGGCGTTTTTAACCGCGCGGTGAGATACGCGCGGTCGATTGTTCAATGTTAGCTTACGGAATCGTTCACACGTAACAGCGACGTATCGCGGCGGTTTCCAATACGCCGCAGTAGCGAGATTCCCTTCGCCAACGCGCGATTGCCGGGCGTGTCGAGATACATACAAGTCAATGACATCGTTCACACACAGCTGTTAACCGCGCTTTTCGAAGACAGCAGGTGCCATCATTGGCTGTGTGTCAGGCAATGAGAAAAGAGATTGTGCATTACCATAGCAACCCTGGCCACCACGCCTGGTCCCCGTGATCACGAGTCACGAACACTATTGCATCGCTGTCACTGTCGGCACATTAACTATGGAGAGGATCATTTTATTTAATTTATTCATAAATGAAATTGAGAATTAAAAATTTTTTTCTTCATGCTCTCTTAAAGATGGGTACAATGTTACAAATAAAACTGGGTGTACCCAATGCCGTTTTTGGCGCTGTTTGCGCCGATTCAGTCTGCGATTCAACAGCCAAACGCAAGCTATTTCTTCCACGTCCATTCTGACACTGGATGTCACAAAAAAAGTATATATATATATATATATATATATATATATATATATATATATATATATATATATATATATATATATATATATATAGTACATAAGAAACATTACGCAGTGGCTTACGCCATGATCCAAAATGCCCTGTGAACCTGCCCTAGCGGTTGTATGTTTAACATCATTCTAAAAAAAAAAAAAACTGAAATAAAGTTTTATGCTAGCCTATTACCCATACACTGCAATTAATTGTATTTGTATAGCTACATATTTTTGCGATTCAAGTACATATTGCTAATAAAATTAATATCATCTGACAAGTAATATCATTGGATATATACATACATATATACATATACTGTATGCACACACACACACACACACATATATATATATATATATATATATATATATATATATATATATATATATATATATATATATATATATATATATATATATTAAATATTTTAACTATGTCTACCATAAAACCTTAGTAAGTGCTTTGTCCATCTTTCTTCCATATATATATATATATATATATATATATATATATATCTTATCTCTTTCTTATATATATATATATATATATATATATATATACTCTTCTCTATATATACATCACGGAGGAAGCAGCAGGAAAAGGCATCCTCATCATCTACAGTTTATTTCAATACCGACGTTTCGCGACAGTGCAGGAAGTCGCATTTTCAAGGCTTTGCAAAATATAATATAATTTGCGAACATCAGCCAACAAATTGTGCAATGGCAACAACTCTTTATGTAGTAAATATTTAAAACAAAACACCTCATTCAAGACAAGTCAATAATAAACAAGGAGTTCACTAAAATCTTAAAAACCTTCTACCTATGAAAGAAGAAACAAGACTAACATAAATAAATAAAAACAGAGTGAGGAAAACCAGTTACCCCAAACTAGGCTATAAACAATTTCACTGAGGACGATTGAGTATTTAACGACGGTACAGTCTTATTGATAATTATGGATTCTAGGATGGTTAAGTCGTTGTTGTTCTGCACTTGACCCAAGATGGAAAAATCCTTGCTGTCAATATAAGTTTTACATAATTTTGAATGATTTCGTATATTTGATTGCTCAGGTTTAGATAACCTGCTATCTGTTCTATGACTTGTGCCCCTGTGGGAATCTATACGGACCTTGAACAGCCTCCTCGTGCATCCCACGTATATGTGCCAAAACTGAAGATGTATGCAAGTTTCCCTTTCGTGCATGATGATACTTTGAGGAGAAAATGCACAGCCATTATTCAAAAGAGTTTTCCAGCTTTAAATCTGAAAATCATCCCGAAAAATCCCTTAACAATAGGGTCTCTGTTCAGAGTCAAAGGCCGGCTCAGTCCTCGGCTTTTCGTCCAGCGTTGTTTACAGAGTATACTTGCAGGATGTGATCTGGGATATACGTGGGATGCACGAGGAGGCTTCAAGGTCCGCATAGATTCCACACCTGAGCAATCAAATATACGAAATCATTCAAAATTATGTAAAACTTATATTGACAGCAAGGATTTTTCCATCTTAGGCCAAGTGCAGAACAACAACGACTTAACCATCCTAGAATCCATAATTATCAAGAAGACTGTACCGTCGTTAAATGCTCAGTCGTCCTCAGTGAAATTGTTTATAGCCTAGTTTAGACAGCTGGTTTTCCTCCTCTGTTTTTATTTATTTATATCAGTCTTACTCTTTCTTTCATATAGGTAGGTTGTTTTAAGATTTTAGTGAACTCCTTACACTTATTATTGACTTGTCTTGGGAATGGGGTGTTTGTTTTAAATATTTTACTACATGTAAAAGAGCTGTTGCCATTGCATTAATTTGTTATTGATGTTCGCAAATTATATTATATTTATAGCCTTAAAATGCGACTTGCGAATTCGTCGCGAAACGTCGGCATTGGAAATAAACTGTTAGATGATGAGGATGCCTTTCACTACTGCTTCCTTCGTGATGTATACTTCGAGCCTCAGCTCAGGCCCTTATGTGTGTGTGTGTATATATATATATATATATATATATATATATATATATATATATATATATATATATATATATATATATATGAAATAGACAGATACACAGACTGGCTGAGAGAGAGAGAGAGAGAGAGAGAGAGAGGGAGAGAGAGAGAGAGAGAGAGAGAGAGAGAGAGAGATAGAGAGATATGCTTAACAAATTATCAGCATACCCGATGATTCTCCGTAGGACAAAAATTTTCTCTCTTGATGTTTCTTAGCCATTTCTCTTTCACTTCTTCATTTTCAGGAAACCTGAAAATATTAACTTTTAGTCCGTTGTCATGTTCCTTGCATTTGGGTACGCAGCACTTGCCAAGACATCTGCTTAAGGAGCAAGCACGTGTGGTATTGTACACAAAAATTCTATGGGTCTTTTTCTTCTTTAAATCATATTTCTCAAATTCAATAATTTTTCGTCCACATAAACTCATATAGAGCCACTTAAAATGCACCAGCACTTAAATGTATTGTCCTAAATTTCTCTTTAGAATTTGACTCCAAGTAGCGTGACCTCACTCGATCAGTGACCCAGAAGGACTACTGAACTCTCAGCCAGGTCAGCCTACATACGGAACGTAGAAGGGATTTAATGCCCGGGGGAAATGGCGCCCAGTATACGGTGGCCTCGGTTCCTGGGATGACCCAAATTTCACACCTCTGTCGCTGGTGATGATCTGGGGAATACGGTGCCTACTGACCCAGTCAGTATTGGGCTTTAACGCAGCTTTCCGCTGTCTGTTGGCAGATGGGGATTGCTTCTGGCCATCTTGTATCCCTGTCTATTATTGTGAATAGATACTTGTACCCCTCTGATGGGGGTAGGGGTCCCACTATGACGATGTGAATGTGGGCAAGGCGGCGGGATGTCATCTTGTATTCTTCTATCCCACTCTCTGTGTGCTTCGTAATTTTTGAAAATTTGCACGAGATGCATTGTCTTGCTCATGTCTTGACATCCTTTCTAATGCCCTACCAGACATACCGCTCTGCTATCATTCTGGCGGTGGATCGGCCTGATGGGTGGGATAGGTAATGGGTGAGGCTGAAAGCTTTCTTCCTTAAACCCTCTGGCAAGTAAGGCCACCGTTCCTTCATTGATCGAGGTCACTCCATTTGAAGGCGGGATTTATCTACCGCAGTTATTGCAGTCCCTCGTCCTCCTTCTGTGCTTCTGCTATCTCGGGATATGGGATCCCAAGCTGCATGATGTTGGCACAGTTCCTGGATAGGGCATCTGCCATGGTGTTTGATGAGCCCTTCAGGTACTTGATCGTGCAGGAATACTCCTCTGTCGTTGACAGGTGTCGTTGTTGACATGCTGACCATTCGTCTGCTTCTTTCATGGAGGCGTAGACAAGGGGTTGGTGGTCTGTCTGGACAACGAATTCTCATCCCACGAGCATGTGGTGGAAATGTCGGACTGCTTTGTAGACTGCCAGTTCTCTGTTAAACGTCAAGTATTTCTGCTCTGCTGTCGTTAGCTTTTTGCTGTAGAAAGTTAGTGGGCGGTGACCATCATCAGTGTCCTGCTCGAGTACGGCGTCCATCGCCATATTGCTTGCATCGGTTGTCAGTGTGAGGGATCTGTTGGGTAAAGGAAATATTAGTGTTGATACATTTGCTGTTGCATTGTCTTGTTCATTTGCTCAAGTTAACTGTTTTTTCTTTCCTTTCAAACGCTGATATATGGGGCTCATGATTTTAGCTGTTAGGAATGAATCAGTGATAGTATTTAATGAGTACCAAGAACTCTTGTACCTCCTTCACTGTTGTCGGTTGGAATTCTATTATTGCTTTTATTTTTTCAGGTAG
Source organism: Macrobrachium rosenbergii (assembly GCF_040412425.1). NCBI lineage: Eukaryota > Metazoa > Arthropoda > Malacostraca > Decapoda > Palaemonidae > Macrobrachium > Macrobrachium rosenbergii. The sequence continues at coordinate 18,399,624 of NC_089786.1, forward strand.
CGGTTTTATGACGTCTTCGCTCACTTTGTGTCCTAAAAAATCGACTGTTTTCTTTCCCCATTCGCACCTGTCTTCTCGCATTATTAACCCGTTTTCTTTTAGTCTTTTTAACACTTCTCTCACGTGTTTGATATGCTGCTTTAGGTTTGGGCTGAATATTGGTATATCGTCCACATATACTACACAGAATGGAAGTTCCCCGAATATCTTGTCCATCAATCTTTGGAATAACGCCCCTGAGTTGCGGAAATCAAACAGATGTAACTGAATGCGTAGGTGCGGAAGAGGGTGATGACTGCTGTCTTTTCGACATCCTCTTTGGGTACCAGTACTTGAAATACCCTTTCAGCAGATTGATCTTGGCGAATATTCTTGCTCCACTCGTTTCGTTTGTTATATCCGCTATATTAGGTAGCGGGTATCTGTCCAGTTTTGTCTTGACATTCAACCGTCAGTAATCCCCACAGGGGCACCATGTTTTGTCTGCTTTTGGAACCATATGCAGTGGTGATGCCCACAGTCTGGATCCTTTCACCGGTATATTCCGGCTTCTTCCATTTCCTTAGAAACTTTGCATAGGAAAGTTTTTCCGGTGCCAGCCGTCTGAATTATGAGTGCATTGGGAGACCTTCTGTCTGGATGTGATGCTTTATTCTGTGGTTCGTTGGTTTGGTGAGGACGTGCTTGAGGTCGTCCTTGAACACGTCCTCGTATTCCCACAAGAAGTCTCTCATTTCTGCTGGTGGGACCTCTAGTGCGACGGGGCAAACTTTCTGCTTCTTCTCGTTTGTTGTTGAAGCTGTTGTACGTCTGCTGGGCTGTTGAGGAAATGAATTCTTTGCGGATCTCGTGACTAGTTCCTTTATTACTATGTCGACTAGGAGGTTATGCGCCGTTAGGAAATCTGCTCCTAACAATGCCATCATCGGAAACATTTGCTAAAAACATCGTCTCAAGATTTTGTGTTTTCTTCTGACCTCATGTCAACCGCATGGCTCGCATGCGGTGCTTTCTCCGAGGTGCACTGTGTGCCTACAATCTCTTATAATTACCCATTTTATATGTCATAACCTTTAGTTATCAAATTAATTTCAGAAGTTTAGATTCAGCAAGTGTACCTCAATATCCACTCCATTTCATTTCATTTCCTGTGTTCCAAGTTTTGTGAATGGTGAATATAATTTGATCTGATAAATTTTGTATAGTGTTCATACTCTGAAGTTACCCCAGTAACCTATAGAAACGAAGTAACATATTGTGACCTTTAAGGTCTGAAAATCAACCCGTGAGTACTAGTAAGATTTTGAGAGAGAGAGAGAGAGAGAGAGAGAGAGAGAGAGAGAGAGAGCGGCGAGCACCACTCGTCGTATCTCACATCAACTTATGATCAGAGTTCATGTCTATAGGGACTGCTTAATAAGTGGAAGTGCTCAACTGTGGTAAAATTAATCAATAATATTAGTGTGTTATCCTTGATAGTACTGAATTGGGTTGAGAGATATCTGTCTGTAATTTAGAAACCACAAAGGGAGCGTGGTGTTGTTGTTACCTAAGGCTTTTAGCGGTTTTCGACCAAGTAACAAGACTAAGCATACAGTCAGCTTGTCCATACAATTACTTTTTCGCTACATCTGTTCATCAGCTTAGTGAGTCTTCTTTGAAATATTTTGTTGCCATGTCACCAATTTTGTGCCTAGGATAAAACATTTAACATAAAATAAAGAAATAAAATGAAAAATACTGAAATGTGCCATGTCGTCATATGTAAACAAAAAGTGTGTACCTCAAATATATTTTTGAAATATTTATTAAAAATATATAAAGAAAATCGCCTAACGACGCCAATATTTTAGTGGGGTATTGCCAACACATTTGGTGATATTTTTAGCATATTTTCACTATAAAAATTTTTAATTTTTCGGCCTCCAAAACCGTACCTGCCTCCTAAAATCGGTAAACACATTTGAAGGAGAAGTTTGGGTGTTAAATTTCTTTCCAACAACCAAGTAATTTGAGAAACATAATGATGCTCCTCCAGACATGTTACAGTTAGTGGCAGATTATCATCAGCTTTGCTAATAATAGTGCATTTTCTTCAGCAAATAGCATATATGTATATATATATATATATATATATATATATATATATATATATATATATACATACATACTACATCCATACATATATATTGTAACGTGTAATTGCTACTTACATTTAGCAAGTGACTCCACTGTTAAACTGAACATAAAAAATAAAGCATGTAAATTGCAAGTGGGTTGACTTCATGACCACCCAGAACCAGGAACGGAGCAGCCCAAAACACTGACATGCTTCCAGCTAAATCCTTGGCAACTTCACGAAACACTCCGCCCATCCTCTCTCAGCCTATTATTCCACCTTTGTCAGTCTTTAATTTCCCGTCAGCCTTTAATTTGCCCTGGGTACTGTTGTTCATCTCCTTGTTCCAACACTGCTCCTGTGGATGACGCCAAAACACAGGAACCGGCAAGTTAACGAACAAATCGCCCTCACTTGGGACAGAGACTGAAGGCGGGAGCAAAGACTATATAGGGAACTGACCAGGGTTCATGCGAGTTCGTTACCAGCCAGCTACAGAGCAGAGTCCTTGCCAGGTCGGTCTCCGACTCCCCTCTCCCTATCTGACCCAGTCAATCTTTGTAGTGCTAACATAGTCCCTCCAAAGTCTCTTACCTTATTGCACAAAGTCTGGCCTACACATCAAGACAATGCATCCTATGGGAAAAGGTACAGTCTGGATTTGGAGTTTGTTACGATGCCCATTCTTCCACTATAATTTTCATTCTTTCTAATATTTAACCCCCTTGGAGTTCTGAGAAAATGAGTGAAGTGTTAATATTTTCATTTCAAGTAACGTAAGCATCTCATAGCATTGTTATTTTATATTGTTCCCTCTCAGCCTTCAGCACTCCCTACATGAATGTGAAAGTGTTTTCTTTGCAACAAAGTGGCAGTAAATTTGTCTTGCAGAATAGGCGTTTTGATGCTGTGTGCCTACCTGTTCGTCCATGGTGCCAATTCCTGAATTCCCTATGTGGAAAAGCACTTCAAGGTTAACCTCTGAAGACTTTATATGCCTACGTGGCAGATAAGTTCCTCGTTGGACTGGTCGATAGCGTTCTCGGCTAGCACTCTGCTGAGCCCGTGTTCGATTCTCCGGCCGGCCAATGAAGAATTAGAGGAATTTATTTCTGGTGATAGAAATTCATTTCTTGGTATAATGTGGTTCGGATTCCACAATAAGCTGTAGGTCCCGTTGCTAGGTAACCAACTGGTTCTTAGCCACGTAAAATAAATCTGATCCTTCGGGCCAGCCCTAGGAGAGCTGTTAATCAGCTCAATGGTCTGGTTAAACTAAGGTATACTTAACTTTTTACGTGGCAGATTACCTGTATATTTACTTACCTTTAGAGGTCCCACTATAGTGTGAGCCATTTCAGATTAGGATTAATTCTATAGTTGAGAAATTTCACCATAGATCATAAAGCCTTATAATATTGGCACTATTTGCTTTGTGACTAACGTAATATCAGTGCCAAGGAGCTAGTGAGGAGCTCCCTTTGCAATATCCTTCTGATCTTTGTAATGAAAACCTAATTAGCGAAGTCCTGCATTTCTTTTGACAACAGTTTTATATACTGTTAACTTTCTTCTTTTTATGAGGTTAGCCAAGTAGTCAGATGAGTTTAGATTGTGTTTAGGACTAGATAGACCAACCCCAGGCTAGGTTTGTAAATATATATATATATATATATACTCATATATATATATATATATATATATATATATATATATATATATGCTATATAACTATATATATATATATATGTATATACATACATACATACATATATATGTATACAGAATATATATATATATATATATATATATATATATATATATATATATATATATATGACTGTGAAATGTTTTCTGTTAAAACAGAATTTTATCAAATGTGTGTGGCTCTAGACGCAAAAATATCACTGGCGCATTCACAATTTACTTATTCGGAATCGGCGATGAACCCGTTGTGCAGAAAACTTCCACAATACCCGTTTCATACTTGTACGCAAAAGGCTCGTTAACAGAGCATCAACCGACACATACCATGCCATTCAACTCATCTTACACAGCCTCTCTCCTTTTGGATATCGAGGTTTTTCCTTATCGACTCCTACTCCTCCTCCTGCTCCTCCTCACACGTCCAAACTGTTCACACTTCACCCACCAAACAAGCTCACTTTTATTTCTCATGGGCAAACAGTCTCAAATCATACATTATCTGCACAATTATCAAACTTTCCAATGCATCACATATAGTTTTAAACAAATTATCCCAAACACTTTAACCTCTGCATTTAACGCGGCACTATATTTCCATAACATAATAATAATTATAATATTAATAATAATAATAATAATGTGTGTATTATTTATTATTATTATTATTATGAGGACAAACCCTATTCATATCGGAACAAGCCTGCAGGGTCCACTGACTTGAAAATCAAAGCTAATTGAATATGGTGTTCATTTCGAAAAAATTACTGATAAAGCGAAATCCAGTAGTAAGAGATCAGTTATTAGAAAAAAAATAAATAAAAAAATTAACACTTAAATAGATAGAAATATAGATAAATTAGTAAAATACAAGTTAAATTGTTTCAGGGTAGTAACTGCCCAACATCCTCAGGGAGACAGTTCCACATCCACCGGCGTGAGGAATAAAAAACCTCCGGGACTGTAAAGTTCGAAGCGTGGCACATTTATTGCATATTGGTGCTGCCGCTCTGCAAATCTGGTCGCCCTCGGAAGGAAAAGAGAATCGGGGATATTTTGTGATACCGAAAGTTCTCTGCTAAAACACAAAATACAGCTAATGGAGTACTGACAAACAAAAGACCATCCGTCAATGGTCCACGTCATAACTTCTGGCGTCAGGAAACAGAAACCTCCCACCAAGAACCACTCTATCGAAAAGAGAGAAATCTCGGGCAGAAGCAGACATCCACACCGGAAAACAGCAAGAGAGTCACCTTAACAATTGCTTCTTGTATTCCGACCTTGGCTTGTCTAGACTTTTTAAGCCTCTTTCTAATCTTTTGCACACAGTATTAAAAATCACAGTAAAATTTTAACTTCTGGCATCTATCTTGTTTTTCACAGAAATTCCCCACTAAAAAATATAAATCCGGAGGTGAAAAATACATGAAAACAGAAGAAAACGCTTTCATTCCCTGTTGGGATTCGAACCTTCCCTATATTACGCAGTTAAAAATGTATTTCAGGTTAAATGTGCTGCCAAATACAAAAGTCCAACGACTCACACTCGACGCTGTGAAAGTAATGGCTGGAGATTAGTAGATTGGTAATGGACCTGTATTCATTTCCATAACAATGTATTTAGTATTTTTCGGTGAAGAACGATTAAACTTATACCGAAATATTAGCTCTAGTAATTCTCAGTTTCATCTCTCCTTTAACATTATACGAATGAGCAATTATTCCTCTCACCTTTCGTTCGTAGCCTTTCCCTCATAGGGACATACATTTCATGCCATGGTCAGCCACTGAATCACAGTATCCCCCACAATGCTGTAGCATCTGACTCGCAATCTCAACTCCTGCTCTCTGTCCACTCTTAACTGCCCCCAGACGCCCTCAAACATCACGCCCACACGCACTGCCCAAGCTTAAAACAAGCCCTCCCTCAATTACTCCCCTTCAGATACGCCTTTCTTCTATATTTCACATTCAACAGTTTTTCTTAAACACTCACTCTATCCACCCAGGACTGTGTTCACCTCGAACAGCATATTAACTCTTCTCTCCACATTTCCTTTCCTGAGGAATAACTTATTCCCTCAAAAGTTCTTCCTCATGGCTATCAATCTTTTCATTGCCTGGTATTTTTATACCCGAGTCATATTCACTTCCTAAAAATATCGAAACAGCATGAGCAATGGTAGAAATTACTGTATTGCGTAAATAAGCAGCAATGAAAGAAATTATGGTTGCTAGTCAAAAGTCGTATAGCAGAACGTTAATTATCTAAAAGTAAAAAAAAAACCTGAGTTAAAACTATTTTCATAATTATAATGTCAAAAACAAGAAAATAATATGAGTATGATGCCATAAACATTAAATCAAAATACTTTTTCTGCTTTACGGTACAGAAATTAAAGGAGAATTTTAAAATCGTTTTAATCAACAGCACGGAAATTATGAGGATTTTACATGAAAACTGAAACAAACCTTACGGGTCTGAGTCCAGTGGCCAATGGTTCTAATGAGACCTGTACACCAACAGAGAATAAAAATAAAATGCATCGAACCCACTGAACTTCTGCCCAGTCGCTCACTGCCTCGACCGAGAGAGAACAAATCCTTCCTTGCTTCTTCTTTTATCCATCCGCCACCGCTTAGTATTCTCGGGTCTTGCAGATGGACGGATGGACTTTCCCCAGGACTTCAGAGGAAGCGGACTTTGAGAAAAGTCTCACGTCCGAGGAAGAGACAGACTCCTTCGCTAATGACAATGAAGGCTCAAAAGCCTCCAGTCCTCGATGACCTTTTATCGTCTTTTACTCCTTCCATTAGATCAAAGGATTTTCTTAACTTCCTGTTGCTAAAAGTGCCATTTCTGCATGCGTTAGAGCACGTATGTCAATTCGCACGCACACAAAGGAGACAGATACAAACATACACACAACACACACATATATATATACAGTATATACATATGTATAAAACATACATATATATATATATATATATATATATATATATATATATATATATATAATACTTATTTATACATATATTTATCTATATATATATAAATGAATATACACATATATACACACACACACACACACATATATATATATATATATATATATATATATATTGACTAATATATGCTTTCTTAAAAATCAATGGCTAAAAATTTTCAAAACGTTTAAAAAATATGGAAAATAGTAAATTCCAAACACACATACATATATATATATATATATATATATATATATATATATATATATATATATATATATATATATATATATACATATATATATATATATATATATATATATATATATATATATATATATATATATATATGTACATGTATGTATGTATGTATGTATGTATGTATGTATGTATGTCTTGTCACTTATAAAAGAGAGACTTTTTTTCTATACCTACAAATATTATTTCAGATCATGAATTCAGCAGGGAATATCACAGAAATCGATCAACTACCAGGGCATCTGAACCAAAAGCCCAGGCGTGAAACCTTCTATATGGCATAGATCCACTTATCAATTATATATATATATACACACACATATATATATATATATATATATATATATATATATATATATATATATATATATATATATATATATATATATATATATATATATATATTATCATAAATAGAGATTTATACCTAGATCATCATAACCTAACGCCGCGCGATATTTATTCCAGAAACTCAAGTCTTGTATGTGCTTTCACATCCACGAATCTCCTCCTCTTATCTCCAGCCTCCTATTCATAGTTCTCACCCAAGTATTTCTGAGGTTCACTCTTTGGTGCCCAAAGAAGCCCAGCTAAATTTTTACGCATTATTCTCCCAAGGACTGTGCATAGGACATGTTCTAGCCATCTCCATCGCTATTGATCATTATCTCATTCAAATATATCTTCCTAATTCACCAACTGGCACGATTTCTCATTCAATTCTGCCATCTGAGTCTTTTATTACCGCTCTATTCTCACATTTACAAAATCTGTCAACTATACCCAGATTTCCATAAGAGTAACACAGATCGTTTCTGCACCATCATATCTTACTTTAGTATATATGTAAGGGCTCATGAAGGTGACCTCATAAATTAAGTTAGCATCCTACTATACGCAGCAAATAGGAAAAGTGCTGACCTACCAAAGTCGCAAATGCTCCTTGGTGACAAGACACGAGCTGGCAAATGCGTTTTCAAAAGAACGTTCTAGAAGCTGAACCAGTTAAAAATCCGGTTTTGATGTGTCGATAGTGACGCCTGAAATACAGAGCGTGTTGCCGAACTTTGACCTCGAATGATGTCATCTTTCTCCGTTACTAATCTATAATGGGAGGAACCTCCGGACTTTCATGTCTGTCAAGATGTGACTTTTTCTGGAGACTGTCCCAGAGGACTTGTCTGAGGTTCACTCTTTGGGTTTTTTCCTCTCCCCTCCCAAAGGATGCCCAGTGGTACTGACATTTGAGATGACCTGGATTTTAAATTCTCCTGTTTATGTTTTGGAGGAGTTATTTTCTGTATTCCATAGGTATTTGAGTCCTTGATCAACCTTATCTCATTCAAATTTTTTGATAGTAGTGTTGAAACGTTCACTTCAAATTTTAAGAAGATATTTTTCGTTAATTTTGCCAATAAAGGGTTTTAGTTTTGTACCGTCTATTCTAGTCCTCAGATTTTAGTTAACAAATTCTATGATAACTCACGTTACACATAATCGTTTCCATAATAAGCAGATCGTTCTGCACCTTAAATCATATCTTACTTTAGTATATGTAATTTCAGTCTATTTAGTTTCCAAATCTTATTAACTTTGACTCTCAATCTTTCGCTAAATTTCAACTCAAGAAGCTGTATCAGAAAACCACTGGTCGTAAACATCGGAAGGTTCAACCTCGACAGTCCGTTATCTAGTGTTATTTCATCCCTTTGTGTTTATCAAGTCCTTATTAATATGTGTTCTTCTCAGATTATTCTTCATTCCCATTTCTGTGGGTATGTGACGCATTCTGTTAAGCGAGCTTCGTGAATCTTGTGGCGTTTGCTGATCAAAACTGCTCCACCTGGGTATTCTAAGGCTGTCAGGTTTCTAACGATGCCCAAGTCTAAAACATCTCTTTAATTTATAACCACTCCTTGTTTTCTTCTTCTGTGAAATCCGTGAGCAGAGTAAACAGCAAGGATGCATAACGTTTCCCTGTAGCACCAAACTACTCACTACAAATCACCTGGTATACTTCCGTCAGCAACTCCTTTGCAACTATTTCGCCCATGAATACTTTTAATTAACTTTTCATATTTAGCCTTCTCGTAATCAACAAAAGTCACAAAATAAAAATTTCAAATTTTGCGTTCATGTAATCTAGATATAAAAAATATTTCATATAAAATATACAATAGACCAGCTACTGCATCATAACTACGTGTAGTACAATACCAAGAAAGTACAAACAGAATTATATTTCATTCTCAGAACCAGCTTCTTTAAAACTAAAATTTCCCACTACAACTATATATTATCATTTCTCATAAATTCTGACCAATCTCCCTTTCCTCCTTTCTCTCTAACTCCATGATTGTGTGTGTGTGTGTGTGTGTGCGTATGTGTATGTACAGTTGTTCTCCATTACCTTAGCAGGGGTTATGAACAGAGACTGTGACGTCTGAGTTAGAAAGAAACATTTCAATTTAATTTCATGAATTACTTCAAGTTAAAAGTACCATCCACTTATAGCTATTATTTCTATAGCCGCTGTCCTCTCTTTCTCTCTCTCTCTCTCTCTCTCTCTCTCTCTCTCTCTCTCTCTATCATTGGAACTCCAAATTCCTTCTCGAAATAAAATATCAATACTCAAGAAATAAATACATTCCACTGGCGGTTTGAAGTTACGGTTTGCAAAACTAGTATGGAAGAAAATAGATTCAAATTTATTTATTTGTATCTTAATAACAATAAAAAATAAACAAAACATTTATCAGTATATAAACCTATATGATTTCGTGTGGGTAAGCGTTTACTCCAGTAAATGAATAAAAATTACCTGAATATAAATGTGTGCATGTTCCCAACTGAAGCAAATGTGGATGAACTGTGCACATTCAGGTGTATTCTGCAGTGGAAAGATGTGTACTGCACGTGCGTTCTGAGTGCATGTGTTCATGCATGTGCTTCCAAATTCACACGCATTCAGAAATGTCAGAGTACGTCATCATTTAAACAATATCGAATCTGACATGGAATGAAATACAGTGAATATGTTTTAGACCAACAAAAGACTTGTGATTGACATTTATCTCTATTTCTTCTGTCAGCCATTTCGGAAAACACTGGGAGAAAATTAAAGGAAAAATTACATCGAAAAAAACAAAATAAATTGCTAAATATAAACAAAATATAAAATACAACGTGATAAAAAAAAAAAGAACGTAAAAAAAAAATACAATGATTATATAAACAAAACCCCATAAAATATATAACGAAACATTAATTAAAGTCAAATAAAGGCAATTTTCTAAAAGAAAACTGAAAATATAAAGAATAAACAATAAAAACATACAAAGGAAAAACAGAAATTTAGTAAAGAGGAGATATCAGGAAAATAAAATGAAAACAAACGGAAAATAGTAAAACAAAAACAAAAATCGCTCTACGACTGATGCAATACACGATGATCATCGTATAGAAGGCTTTTCTGTGATCTGCGAAGCAATATTTCGCAATATTAGGCAGATAATCTCAAATCTCACTCTCAAAACAAAAAAAAAAAAAAAAAAAATTACCCACTGGATTCCAGAAATCTAAGGCAATCTCCCATAATCCCGTTGTAAACAAATATATATTTATCTGAAATTTATTGGCAACGTTCAGTTGACCTATGAACATACAAGGGTCACTGAACGCTTGACTTAAACATGGTCATCGTCATTTTATATTTCTAGTTTCGTTCAGATTAACCGATTACATAATATATATATATATATATATATATATTATATATAATATATATTCTATTTCCGGAAAAACATGTCTAAATATATAACTTCAAGAAAAAAGACAATTTTCTCTGACATGTATTAATATTTTGTAAAATTTCTTTTTATTGCAAATGAGAGAGAAACAAAAGAGAGAGAGAGAGAGAGAGAGAGAGAGAGAGAGAGAGAGAGAGAGATATATAGATTTTCTTAATCTGGAAAGGACTGCAATATATGTAAAGATCTACAAATATCAAATCATTGAAAAGCTAAAGTTCAATGATGTCAGTGAAAGAGAATATGTCTTATTTTTTCTTATAGTCCTTTTTTTATTTTGAAATGACAAATGACAGACTCTTGTTGATACCCTCAGTATATTAAATTGATACTGAATCTTTCAAATCATCAACGAGTTGAGAGAGAGAGAGAGATTTTTAAGACTGTTGTTTGCCCTTTATTTGAGAGGTGAGTTGGTGAGAGAGAGAAGTCAAATGTAGAGATACAAAACCTCTTGAAATATCTTATCCTTAGGGATTTAAGGAACCCTTAAAATTTAGTTGTGCCTATTCCGATTATCATTTTACTAACGTGATTTTGTGGCAGATATAGAATGGATTACAATGTTGATGAAACTTGACAATAAACATGCTGAAGCGCTTATCAGTTAAAATTCCATTTATTGTATGTTATTTTGGTGATGCATATGGATATAGTGAATGTATCTGATATCTAAAGATAATTGTTCTGGCTTCATATTTGTGAATATAAACGAAGTCATAATTAGCCACGCGTTACAACCTTAGCAATCGGCCATCATGGCGAAGGTGGGTTGATATCGATTCTAATAAAACACATGAATTCGACAGGCAAATGGTTGCAGCAGAATCAA
>NC_089786.1:18416339-18431339 GCF_040412425.1 Macrobrachium rosenbergii
TCACTATTCAGTAAAAGAGGCATTAGAGCAGATAACAGTCAGTCGTTCGAATCTTGAAAGTGTCGTCAAATCACATTCACTTACACCATTTCACACACAAACACAGAAGGATACAGGGAGAAAACTGAACGAGTGTTGAAAAAGGAAAATAGGTCACTGGGTGCAATATATCCTAAAACATTCCAGCCGTTGAATGTGATATTTATGACAACTCACGTGTTTCTTCTTCTGCGTGTTTGAACATCTGAAGACAGGACGATCTTTCGAAATGGAAAGTCTCATTGATTCGAGGACCTACTTTCAAGAACGAATTATGGATATTGACACTCTACTATTATTCAAAATGTGCACAAGAACGCAAAAACAAGACCAAAAGGCAAATTATTAACAGGAACCGTGCAAGGAGGAGAATGTTGAGAAAAACAAGAGGAAAATTAGAACAGGAAATATTGATAAAATTATATTAGGGAAATAAGAAAAAAAAGTTTAGAGTTAGAAAAAGTTAAGTATACCGACACTGATGTTAACAGCTCTGTGGGCTGGTGTGTGAAGTGATAGACTTATTTTACGTGGCTAAATTTTTACCAGTTGGTTATTTTTGTTAGACTACCTATTAATTTTAATTATTTATACCAAAATGAATTTCCATCACAGAAAAAATTTCTAACTCTTCATCAGCCTCTTTCTTTTTAATCGAACTCCTGCCCAGCGAGTTTCAGTCCACAGCTCTACCGACTAACCCAACGAAGAGCTATAAGAAACGAAAAATAATTATTTACTATATGCGCATAAATACGAGTTAGAAAATAGATTAAAGAGCAAGAAGATAGTCATATAGTAAAATAATGATATAATAGCCAAAGATAAGCAATTCATCCCCCACAAGTTTACGTATGTATTTCTCCAGATATCTAGTCACCCCCTCCCTCGTCCTAGCATCGTTTTTGTATTTGCTCTTGTATGGTCTAATTCACCTTATAATGACTTGTAACTCAAAATGACCCCGAATTTTCTCCTTTAGCATACATTTTCACGCCGTTTTTCCTAGTTTTCACAGTTTCTCTCCACTATCCACACTCAGTATTGTATTCTCTTTAAACATCATCCGTTACACGCTCCATACATGGCTAAGTCTCTTCTTTCAGTACTTGGCATCCACAGTAGGTGTAATTAGCGTTTCCTGACTTCTGAAGATGGCGTAGCTATAAAACCGACACCTGTCAGGATTTACAACCGTTTTTCATTTCTTCCTTCTGTTGTTAAATATATAAAAATGATATGCTTATATTCAAACACACATACAGACACATATTATCAGTGTTATATATATATATATATATATATATATATATATATATATATATATATATATATATATATATATATATATATATATATATATATATATATATATATATTATATATATATATATATATATATATATATATATATATATATACATATATGATATATATATATATATATATATATATATATATATATATATATATAATTATATATATATTTATATATATACCAAAGCATAGGAAATATATCGTACTCAGGTACATTTATTTTAGAACGATAGATTCATAATCGCATCCTCAAGATATATAATAAAGATACAAACGAACTTAAAACCAAGCACTGCATAATCTATTAAAATTACTGCAATATTTAATCAAATTTACAAACATCAGTCATTATAAAGCTTGAAAATAATTTATGAACATCTTAAAACAGGAAATTATACTAAACATTAAAAATATGTACAAAATATCTATAAGATTCTAAAAACAGTAAAAAATATTTAAAACATTTAAAACACTAAAACAATTTAAGGCTATTCTGTACGTTATCCTCGTCAAAGGACGGGCAGTGTTGAAAGAGTTCCGTAAAACAAACAACGCACCTTTCGAATAAACAACTGTACAGAGGAGGATTGCATATTTAAAGAAACTATCTTTTTATCATAATGGACTCACAAGATTGTTAGGTCAAAATGTAAACCTATAATTGCAAAGTCAATCTTCAATGTATGCTTTGCATGACAAATGGTTCCTAATATTTGACTGTTCGCAAGAGGATTTGATAATCTACTGCCCGTTCTAAAAATTACGCCCCTGTGGAAAATATTCTCACCTTGGTAGCCTCTTCATAAACCCATTAAAAATGATCACATCTCAAGATAATTTATAAACAACATTAGATTTTAGAAGAGGACCAAGGATCTTTCATTCTGAACAGGGATCCGATTTCTTAATGGATTTTTGGAACTATTTTATCATTTTTAGGCTCTCAGAATTCTTTTTAATTATTGTCAGGAACTTTTTCCTGAAAAGGTCATCATGTAAAAAAAGAAGCAAACATTTTCAATTTGGTGCTGTCGAAACTGATGGTACCTCCATGAACCTAGCATTTAGCATTTTCCTTTCAGCATTTAAATACAATAGTTTGTCTGGAAAGCAGTTATTTTTAAGATACTGGGAAAGAAAGTTAATTTCCTCATTAAAAGTAAACCAATTAGAGGTATGGGAGAAGGCCCTGTGGAGGAGAGTTGAGATAGTGTTGAGTTTAAAACTATAAAACAAGAACTATAAAAAATTGATACCCACAACACACAGTAAAAGTCTTTTTCTAAAAACCCCAGTCAGAAGCCTTGTTCATTCCCACTAAAACATCTAGAAAGGGAAGCTTGTTATTTTCTTTTCATCAAGTAGTAAATCACATATATATATACCATATATATATATATTATATATATATATATATAACTATATAAATATGTTTATTTATGTCCCATATACACACACATATATATTGCAGCATATATAATATATACCTATATATATATAACTTATATAATCATATTTGTTACGTGATTTTTATATATTTAAAAGCAAGGAAGAAATGAAAAGCGGTTGTAAATCCTGACAGGTGTCAACTCCCCATCTTCAGGGACTAATTTTAGTGATAGCAATTCAACACATATAAACTAGCAAGAGAGTATATACGAATACATAGACGGTTGGAAACCAATATTTGCACCTGACAGGTGTTTAGTTGGCGAAGTCCTACCCTCAGCAACAGATCAAATTTTACAAATCCGTTGGGAGCCCACTTCACTTAATCCCGTTGGAGCCAGCCCCACTTATTCCCGTTGGAGCGCGCTTCACTTATTCCCGTTGGAGCCCGCTTCACTTATTCCCATCTCTCAGCAAACTTCCTTAAAATTTAAACTTTTTGCATATTTATTTTGAAATTAGTGGATCACGTTTATACGTACCTTGACTGATATTCGTGTTCTCAAGAAAATTTCTTTATAAAAGCTGGACTAAATGATGTTTCTTTCAGGTCCATATTAGGATAAACTATCTATTTTACTAATGTACACTTGATTGTGTGAAAACCTAACAACAAAAATTAACTGCTTACCTGTGCATGTCTTAAACACCTTGTATTAAAATTCTCTTTTCCAGCGTTTTTCCATCTTTGACCAATATAAACATTTTCACAGAACTTAAATGGAATCGGGACCACATTCTTCAGTATTGTCAGGCGAGTTCTTTCTAATTACGTTTCATTGTTTTATTATTCTTAAATGCAACATTAACTCTAAAATTCATAAGGAGGCTGGGAAACTGACTCTCGGCGTATTTGTAAAATTTGACCTGAAACTAATGAGGATGGGACTCCGCCTATAAAACGCATGACAGGCGGGAAATACATATAACCGTCCGTATGTCCATGTGACAACTTTGTTCAGTTTGCATCAATTAAATATAGATGGCTTAGCTATAAAGTCTTCACCGGTCAGGGTTAAAACCAGTTTTCAACTTCTTTCTTGTAAATATATCATGTATATATCTCTCTTGTATATATATATATATATATATATATA
This sequence comes from Macrobrachium rosenbergii, assembly GCF_040412425.1. Taxonomy (NCBI): domain Eukaryota; kingdom Metazoa; phylum Arthropoda; class Malacostraca; order Decapoda; family Palaemonidae; genus Macrobrachium; species Macrobrachium rosenbergii. The sequence goes on from NC_089786.1 coordinate 18,420,242, forward strand.
TATATATATATATATATATATATATATATATATATATATATATATATATATATATATTATATATATATATATATATATATATATATATATATATACTGTATATATATATAAATATATATATATATATATATATATATATATATATATATATATATATATATATATATATATATATATATTGTATATGTGCGTATACACACACATGTACTTACATAAACATATATACACATATACTTACATACATGTATATATATTTTATATATATTATATGTATATATATATATATATATATATATATATATATATATATATATATATATATATATATATATATATATGTATATGTATACAAATCCTCTCTCTGATTCATGAAAACAAGTATATAATCGCAGTAAACAACTACTTTTTGAGACCCTGGGAATAATGCCAGGTGACATAATTACAGCAAAATAATATTCTAAAAATAAGCAGATCAGTAATCTTCCTCTTTACGTATTCTTATCAAACGTTTTAAAAAGTGACATTTGCTATTCATGTCTCTCTCTCTCTCTCTCTCTCTCTCTCTCTCTCTCTCCCTAAATTTTTCATTTCTCTCCCACGTCCTTTTTCCTTCTGTTTATAAAACAAGAAGAGGAAGAGGAAGAAGAACAAAAGGACGGGAGGTGAAGGAACTAAAAATTAATGATGGCGACACTCACACTTGTTTCCTTTCCCAGAGAAAGCGGTCAAGAATTAAACTGCCAGAGTCAGATTTTTATTCTTCTCCTGGACTGGAAACAAAAGGCCTGTTTTCTTACATGTCCTGCTGCAGGACAGGTGGTTGTTCTTCTATGTGTTCTGTTTGACATTCTGGCCGTATGTCTGCCTCCCTTTTTCTGTCCGGAGGAAGGGGTGATTTTAATATAGAGCCTTCGGTGAATTATGTGCCTGTTGGTCACTCGACTGCTGTTGGCTTAGGGCCTCGACGAAGTAATCCCTCATCAGATACTTTCTAACCCTTCTGGTAGTGACCTTTAGTCAATGAATCTAAATGGAAGTCATGTTTTTCCCGTGTGTGTGTGTGTCTGTGGTTATTTCATCCAGATATCTCAAGAACGGATGTACAGAATTTGATGAAACTCAATAATTTACTGTGAGACCTCCTCCATATGATTAATTTTACGGAAACCATCTGACCTGAGTCAGCTATATATTCATTTATTGACACTTGCTAATTCTGTCACTCAGCAAATCAGTTAATTACTATTTGTTCGCTTTGTCAGGACGTCAAAAATCTTTTTTAGTTTACTGAATTCATCAATCAGCTGTCGGAGTTTCATAGAATTTAATTTTCCTAATGAATCATTCATTTTGTAATCCACTTGGCCGGTCAAGGCCTTTACATTCAACAAGACACTAAATGGTTCAGTCAATTCTCTCCTCATTCTCACATTCATTTATTAAATTCATTTATCCGTCGAATGCTCAATCGTCCCAAGAAATAAACGAAACTCCAAAGGGAAACTCACTTCCTTTCATATCTTCAAACTTCATTCATAAAATTTACTTTCCCACACAACTGGTATTTTATAAGCTTTGCTATGACAACTCTAATTTCGAGTCGGTTATAAAAGAGTCCAAAGTTTTTGCACTTTTCCGCAATAGCCGTGAATAACCAAAACTACTTTTCAAGAAATTCCATTTTGAAACTTTTGCAGAAAGAAGCACAGTATGTCATGACGAGCCATTTAAAAGAAGTACCTCCTTTCCACAGTTTTTCTTTTCGAAAAATTTGTACCTATTTATGCCAATTGAAAAAAATAATTCTCAGCATTAAGCCAGTTCCAAATAACATGGTGAGAGAGAGAGAGAGAGAGAGAGAGAGAGAGAGAGAGAGAGAGAGAGAGAGAGAGAGAGAGTGTTTTGCCTCGTGCCCGAGAGGACAAGAACAAGATCACCACGACATTCGTACTTTAACTTCTGAATCGTTGATGAATGACCCCCTGTGCAGAATACTTCCATAATAGAGATTTCCACAGGAAGCTCATCAGCAGTGCTCCGAACCTTCAACATTACACTGCGCGTGCATCTCTTCCTTGCAGCACTCTCTCGCTTCGCGGATGCTAATAATAATAATAATAATAATAATAATAATAATAATAATAATAATAATAATAAACAAAAGTAAAAGAAGCCTAGGAAGAAGACCCAGTAGTTTTTTGGATTGCTTCAGATCTTCATATGAACTTGCGCATATTGCTACTACTACTACTACTACTACTACTACTACCAATAATAATAATAATAGAGGTTGAATGTATCCATTAAGCGTTGTGAAACGATAAAGTGGTTATATTGACGTCATCGCGATCCTCGCTATAATAATAACAAATAATAAAATAAATTATCATTATCATTCTTACCATTAAGTGCAAATTAAAGCAAAAAATATAAATAAAATAAAATCTCTCCCCTGGCGCTCTTCTCTTGCTGAAAGACTCGCAGCTCCCACGCTTAATTTTCCTTCGTCGTTGCATTTTCCTTTCTGCTGTTTACTTTCCCCAACTGGAAGCTTCTCATCCAACTTTGCTCCTGAATAATACTGGACGGTGCAAAGAGACACTTGTTTACTTGTTTACTTGTTTATTTGCTAATTTGATGACTTCTTTAGTGGCCTGCCTCACAAACTTTCCTTTACGGCTCGGCAACACTGCTCTGTCACATGCCAGCCTGCTTGCATTTGCGTCTTTGTGTGCGCGTGTGTAGACTTTATGTATGTATGTATGTATGTATGTATATATATATATATATATATATATATATATATATATATATATATATATATATATATATATATATATATATATATTTGTGTGTATGTGTTTGTGTGTGGCTCTAGACGCAAAAAATATCACTGGCGCATTCACAATTTACTTATTCGGAATCGGCGATGAACCCGTTGTGCAGAAAACTTCCACAACAATACCCGTTTCATACTTGTACGCAAAAGGCTCATTAACAGAGCATCAACCGACACATACCATGCCATTCAACTGATCTTACACAGCCTCTATCGAGGTTTTTTCTTATCGACTCCTCCTCCTCCTGCTCCTCCTCACACGTCCAAACTGTTCACACTTCACCCACCAAACAACCTCCTCTAATTTCTCATGGCCAAACAATCTAAAATCATACGTTATCTGCACATTTATCTCTCTTTCCACACGTCACATATAGCCTAGTCTGCAAAGAATTCGTCCCGAACACTTAAATCTCTGTATTTAACGCCTGCACTGCAGTTCCATAAATTTATTATTATTATTATTATTATTATTATTATTATTATTATTATTATTATTATTCTGAGGATAAACCCCTATTCATATGGACCAAGCGTACAGGGGCCACTGACTTGAAATCCAAGCGTCTAATGAATATGGTGCTCATTTCGAAAAAAGTTACAGAAAATAATGCAAAATACAGAAAGAAGAAATCAGTTATTAGAAAAAATAAATAAAAAATTAATACTTAAATAGATAGAAATAAAGATAAATTAGTAAAATAAAAGTTCAATTGTTTTAGGGCAGCATTGTGTAAATAAGCAGAAAAATAAGAAATTATGGATGCAAGTCAAAAGTCATATAGCAGAAAGTTGATTATCTAAAAGTAAAAAAAAAACCTGCGTTGAAACTATCTTTATAATTATAATACAAAACAAGAAAATATGAGTATGATACCATAAATATTGAATTAAAATTTCTTTTTCTGCTTCACGGTAGAGAAATCAGAGGAGAGTTTTAAAATATTTGTGCAGAAAACTTCCACAACACCACCCGTTCCTTACTTGTGCGCAAAAGGCTCATGAACCCCCACGCATATGCCATTTAACTGATCATACAGAGGCTATCTCCTTTCTGGATATCAAGGTTTTTTCTCATCGATGACTCCTCCCCCTCCTCCTCCTCCTCACACTTCCAAAACGTTCACACTTTTCACCCACCAAACAACCTCCTTTTATTTCTCATGGGCAAACAGTCTCAAATCATACATTATCTGCACATTTATCAAACTTTCCACGCATCACATATAGTTTGCAAACAAATTATCCCAAACACTTTAACCTCTGCATTTAGCGCCGGCACTATATTTCCATAAAATATTATTATTATTATTATTATTATTATTATTATTATTATTATTATTATTATTATTATTATTATTATTAATATGAGGACAAACCCCTATTCATATCGAACAAGCCTGCAGGGTCCACTGACTTGAAAATCAAGCTTCTAATGAATATGGTGTTCAATTCGAAAAAAGTTACTGAAGATAAAGCGAAATCCAGTAGTAAGAGATCAGTTATTAGAAAAAAAATAAATAAAAAAATTAACACTTAAATAGATAGAAATATAGATAAAGTAGTAAAATACAAGTTAAATTGCTTCAGGTTAGTAACAATTCTTCTTTTACAATTCCACATCCACCGGCGTGAGGAATTAAAGACCTCCGGGACTGAAAAGTTCGAAGCGTGGCACATTTATTGCATATTGGTGCTGCCGCTCTGCAAATCTGGTCGCCCACGGAAGGAAAAGAAGATCGGGGATATTTTGTGATACCGAAAGTTCTCTGCTAAAATACAAAATACAGCTAATGGAGAACTGACCAACAAAAGACCATCCGTCAATGGTCCACGTCATAACTTCTGGCGTCAGGAAACAGAAACCTCCCACCACGAACCACTCTATCGAAAAGAGAGAAATCTCGGGCAGAAGCAGACATCCACACCGGAGAACAGCAAGAGAGTCAGCTTAACAATTGCTTCTTGTATTCCGCCCTTGGCTTGTCTAGACTTTTAAATCTCTTTTCTAATCTTTTGTACACAGTATTAAAAATCACAGTAAAATTTTAACTTCTGGCATCTATCTTGTTTTTCACAGAAATTCCCCACTAAAAATATAAATCCGAAGGTGAAAAATACATGAAAACAGAAGAAAACGCTTTCATTCCCTGTTGGGATTCGAACCTTCCTATATTACGCAGTCAAAAATGTATTTCAGGTTAAATGTGCTGTCAAATACAAAAGTCCAACGACTCACACTCGACGCTGTGAAAGTAATGGCTGGAGATTAGTAGATTGGTAATGGACCTGTATTCATTTCCATAACAATGTATTTAGTATTTTCCAAAGTTAACAACGATTAAACTTATACCGAAATAATACATATACACACACACACACACACACACATTATACATATATATATCACACACATATATAATATATATATATATATATATATATATATATATATATATATATATATATATATATATATATATATATATATATATATATATATTATACGAATGAGATCAATTATTCCTCTCACCTTTCGTTCGTAACCTTTCTCTCATCTGGACATACCTTTCATGCCATGGTCAGCCTCTGAATCACAATATCACCCACAATGCTGCAGCATCTGACTCGCAATCTCAACTCCTGCTCTCTGTCCACTCATAACTGCCCCCAGACGCCCTCAAACATCACGCCCACACGCACTGCCCAAGCTTAAAATAAGCCCTTCCTCAGTTACTCCCCTTCAGATACGCCTTTCTTCTATATTTCACATTCAACAGTTTTTCTTAAACACTCACTCTGTCTACCCATTCACCTCGAACAGCATATTAACTCTTCTCTCCACATTTCCTTCCTGTGGAATAACTTATTCCCTCAAAAGTTCTTCCTCATGGCTATCATTTTTTTCATTGCCTGGTATTTTTATACCTGAGTCATGTTAACTTCCTAAAAATATCGAAATAGCACGAGCAATGGTAGAAATTACTGTATTGCGTAAATAAGCAAAAATGAAAGAAATTATGGTTGCAAGTCAAAATTTGTATGGCAGAAAGTTAATTATCTAAAAGTAAAAAAAAAAAAAAACCGAGTTGAAACTATTTTAAATTATAATGACAAATCAAGAAAATATGAGTATGATGACATAAACATTAAATTAAAATACTTTTTCTGCTTTACGGTACAGAAATCAGAGAAGAATTTAAAAATATTTTTAATCAACAGCACGGAAATTATAAGGATTTTACAGGGAAATACTGTAACAAACCTTACGGTTCTGAGTCAAGTGGCCAAGGGTTCTGTACACCAACAGAGAATAGAAATAAAATGCATCGAACCCACTGAACTTCTGCCCAATCGCTCACTGTCTCGACCGAGAGAGAACAAATCCTTCCTTCCTTCTTTTGTCCGTCCGCCACCGCTTAGTATTCTCGGGTCTTGCAGATGGACGGATGGACTTTCCCGGTGACTTCAGACAAGCGGACTTGGAGAAAAGTCTCACGTCCGAGGAAGGGACAGACTCCTTCGCTAATGACAATGAAGGCTCAAAAGCCTCCAGTCCTCGATGACCTTTTTATCGCCTTAACTCCTTCCATTAGAATTACGGATTTTTTAATTTCCTGTCGCTACAAAGTACCTTTCTGCGCGCGTTAGAGCACGTATGTCAATGCGCACGCACAGAGGAGACAGATACAAACATACACACGCACACACACATATATATATATATATATAATATATATATATATATATATATATATATATATATATATATATATATATATATATATATATATATATATATATATATACATATATATATATATATATATATATATATATATATATATCATTTTAATATATGCTTTCTTAAAAATCACAAAAAGCTTTTCACAACGATATGGAAAATAGTCAGTCCCTACATACATACACACACATATAATATATACATATATATATAATATATATATATATATATATATATATATATATACATATATATATATATATATATATATATATATATATATATATATATATAAATGTAAGAATGTATGTATGTATGTCTGTCTTGTCACTTATACACGATATTTCCTTTCTTATAAGGAATAACTTAGAAATCGATAAATATCATTTTCAGACCAATTCACCAAGGAATAATCTTAGAAATCGATAAACTACCACCGCATCTAAAACCAAAAAAGCCCAGGCTTGATAATATATATATATATATATATATATATCCACTATATATATATATTATATATATATATATATATATATATATATATATATATATATATATATATATATATATATATATATATATATATATATATATATATATATATATATATATATATATATATATATATATATATATATATATATATATATATATAGAGAGAGAGAGAGAGAGAGAGAGAGAGAGAGAGAGAGAGAGAGAGAGAGAGGCATCATAAATTAAGTTAGCATCCTAGATCATCATTACCTCAACGACACGCGACGTAGAGGACTCTTAAATTCCGCAACTCAAGTCTTTTATGTGCTTTCACATCCACGAATCTTCTCCTCCTATCTGCAGCAACCTCCCTTTTCATACTTCTCACCCAAGTAGGTCTGAGGGTTCACTCTTTGGGTGCCCAAAGAAGCCCAGCTGAAATTTTTACCTATTATTCTCCTAAGGGCTGTGCGGAGGACATGTTCTGGCCACCTCCATCGCTCCTTGATCATTATCTCATTCAAATATGCAACTTCCTTAATTCACCAACTGGCACGATTTCTCATTCAATTCTGCCAGCTGAGTCTTTTATTACCGCTCTATTCTCACATTAACAAAATCTGTAAACTGTTCCCCGATTCGTTTCCATAAGAGTAACACAGATCGTTCTGCACCATCATATCTTACTTTAGTATGTAATACCAGTCTATTTAGTTTCCAAATCTTATTTGCTTTGACTCTCAATCTTTCGCTAAATTTCAACTCAAGAAACTGTATCAGAAACTACTGGTCCTAAACATCTGAAGGTTCAACCTCGACAGACCGTTATCCAGTGTTATTTCATCCCTTTGTGCTTATCAAGTCCGTATTAATATGTGTTCTTCTCAGATTATTCTTCATTCCCATTTCTATGGGTCTGTGACGCATTCTGTTAAGCGAGCTTCGTGAATCTTGTGGCGTTTTGCTGATCAAAACTGCTCCACCTGGGTATTCTAAGGCTGTCAGGTTTCTAACAATGCCCAAGACTAAAAAATCTCTTTAATCTACGATCACCTCTTGTTTTTTTCTTCTATAAAATCTTCGAGCAGAGTAAACGGCAAGAATGCATAAAGTTTCCCTGTAGCACCAAACTACTTGCTACAAATCACCTAATATACTTCCGTCAGCAACTCCTTTGCAACTATTTCACCCATGAATACTTTAATTAGCTTTTCATATTTAGCCTTCTCGTAATCAAGAAAAGCCATAAAATGAAAATTTCAAATTTTGCGGTCATGTACTCTAGAAATAAAAGAATATTTCATATAAAAATATACAATAGACCGGCTACTGCATCATAATTACGTGTAGTACAATACCAGGAAAGTACCAACAGAATTATATTTCATTCTCAGAATCTGCTTCTGTAAAAATAAATATTCCCACTACAACTATCCATTACATTTTCTCATTAAATTCTGACCAATCTCTCTCCTCCTTTCTCTCTAACTTCATGATTGTGTGTGTGTGTGTGTGTGTGCGTATGTGTATGTACAGGTTGTTCTCCATTACCTTAGCAGTACAGGGTTATGAACAGAGACTGTGACGTCCGAGTTAGAAAGAAACATTTCAGTTTAATTTCATGAATTACTTCAAGTTAAAAGTACCATCCACTTATAGCTATTTCTATAGCCGCTGTCCTCTCTCTCTCTCTCTCTCTCTCTCTCTCTCTCTCTCTCTCTCTCTCTCTCTCTCTCGTCTATCATTGGAACTCCAAATTCCTTCTCGAGATAAAATATCAATACTCAACAAATAAATACATTCCACTGGCGACTTCAAGTTACGGTTTGCAAAAGTATGGAAGAAAATATTCAAATTTATTTATTCATATTTTAATAACAATGAAAAATAAACAAAACATTTATCAGTATACACTGTAAACCTATATGACTTCGTGTGTGTACGCGTTCACTCCAGTACAATGAAAAAAAAAAAAATTACCTAAATATAAATGCGTACATGTTCCCAACTGAAGCAAATATCGATGAAATGTGCACATTTAGGTGTATTGTGCAGTGGAAAGATGTGTACTGTACGTGCGTTTTGAGTGCATGTTTGCATGCGTGTGCTTCCAAATTCACACGCATTCAGAAATGTCAGCAGACGTCAGCATTTGAACAATGGCGAATCTGACATGAAATGAAATACAGTGAATATGTTTTAGACCAACAAAAAACTTGTGATTGACATTTACCTCTATTTCTTCTGTCGGCCATTTCGGAAAACACTGGGAGAAAATTAAAGCAAAATTAAATCGGAAATAAAACAAAATATAGCATTCATGTGAAATAAGAACAAAAAATGAAAATACAACGATTAATAGGAACAAAAAAAATAAAATATAAAATATATAATATATATATATATATATATATATATATATATATATATATATATATATATATATATATATATATAAAGAACAAATTAAAAAGTTGAATAAAGGTAATTCTGTAAAAGAAAATGACTGAAAATATAAAGAATAAACAATAAAAATATACAAAGAAAAATAGAAATTTGGTAAAGAGGATATATCGGGAAAATAAGATGAAAACAAACGGATAATATACAGTACAAAAAAATCGCTCTACAACTGAAGCAATACAGATGATCATCGTATCGAGGAAGGCTTTTCTCTGACTGCGAAGCAATATTATCGCAATATTAAGCAGATAATCTCAAATCTCACTTCTACAAAAAAAAAAAAAAAGCCATGGGATTCCAAAAATCTAAAGCAATCTCCCATAATCCCGTTGTAAACAAGTATGTATTTATATGAACATACAAGGGCCACTGAACACTCAACTTCCACATGGTCGTCGTATTTATATGTATCTGCTGTCATTCTCATTTACTCATTTTGTGAACAGATTCGTTTACAGTAATTTCCTACAATATAATTTATGAACGATTATGAACAATTCTGAATTTATTTCCGGAAATTACAGTGTCTTTCAATTTCCTTATATAAGTGCATGGATACATAGTTGTATTACTTGTGAACATGCATACATTCATGGTCAAGATTTCTTTCAGCCATCGTACAAATTAAATACCAAACAAAAAAAAAAAAATAAAAAAAAAAAAATATATATATATATATATATATATATATATATATATATATATATATATATATATATATATATATTATTATTATAAGGTGTTACAATATATAAAACAGTTCTACAAATATCATATGTGTCTTTGTAAAAATTTTATGTTTCCTTGCAGGTTCGTCATTTATTGTGATGATACGATTTTAAAATGTCTTTTCTTATAGATAAATTGTGTATCATGTAATCTTAAAATGTTTTGATATATTTTTCTTTCATTTGTTTAATATATCGTGCAGTATATTAAATTGTATACTGAGTGAACTCGAATTCGTAACGTGTTGTAGAGTGAGGGAGAGATATTTTTTTAACTACTGTTGTTTGCCCGCTTCATTTGCACAGGTGGTTGGTGTGAAGGAAGTCATGTTTGGAGAAAGGCAGAGGACTCTTGTCTTATCTGATGAGTTGACAGCCAATCGGCAAATTACCTATTATACATTTATCATGTGTGCCTATTCTGAGGTTATCATCTTTGTCTGTGCTTATTCTTTTCCATGATCTTGAGTAATGGAATGAGGAACAGAGAGAGAGTTGAAGTTGACATGCTGACAGCTGCCCAAGAATTGGTCCAAAATCGCTTCTCTTTATTTGCTCAGGTGTTTTGAGTGAGCAGATGGTGTCAATCATTGATAAGAGCTCTGGCATATTTCCTTCTGAGCCTTAGAATTCCGGGTATGTATACCATACATGTATACCTGTATGTATAATGTATGCACACTTTATGTATCATGTATTCTGGGAGGGCTTGAAGATATTAGAGGAGTGCTGAATGAGAAAGAGTTAGTCTGCCAAAGGGGTTGCTGGAAATAGGTCCTGTCTCTTTCTCTCTCTCAAATTACCATTCATGTATAAGGGGTTTACTGGCTGCTCTCCTGTTTGTAAAAG
>NC_089786.1:18436339-18451339 GCF_040412425.1 Macrobrachium rosenbergii
GCTAGTTTAGATTGGAGTCACTTTTTACTAATGTCCTTCCAAGAAACAATTGATACTATTTTAGACCGAATTTTTCCTAACCCAGATACCATTTTTAATAATTTTAATATCACGGATTTTAAAAAACTGTTGCAATTGGCCGTGCTGGACACAGCCTTCATTTTAATGGAAATCGTTGTTCAAACACGGAATGGCCATGGGATCTCCATTAGGTCCTACCTTTTGAAATATTTTTATGACTGCTCCCTGGAGAGCGCCTGCTGGATCATATTGCCAGCTTTGGCTTGCCTTCCGCTTTTTTACAGATATGTTGATGACACCTTTCTACTGCTCAGGAACAAAAGATAGAGCAGATGAATTTCTTGAGTATGCCAACCAAATGCATCCAAACATAAAGTTTACAGTCGAATATGAAAGAAAATAAATTGCCTTTCTTAGATATAATGGTTTCAAGACACGATGATCATTTTAATACCACGATTTTTAGAAAAAACTTTTACCTTCTGGGTTCTAATTTTTACAGCCATTGTTTCTTTAATTTTAAGTTAAACTCTTTATCTACCCTTTGTTTCCACAGGGCCTTCAGTTTAACATCTGATTGGAATGGTTTTTTCACTGAGCAAATTCTATGGCTCCACCAATATTTTATTAATAACTGTTTCCCATCTGAGCTATTTTATCAAACATTTGCGCAAATTTTTAAATAATATTTTTCAACAAAATTCAGAATACCAACAGTACCTAAACTACCTTATCTATCAAGTGTCCCTTATCTACGATAAACATTTTTACCAAGATTTACGACAGATAATAAACAAATTTTACCGGCTGTCGAATTGAAACTAGTACCAAATAATAATCCATCCAATGACGATCAAGTCTATGTTTCTAAATATAAAGAAAGTCTGCACCCTTTGATGACCTGCTAGTCATATACCTGTTTAATTGCCCCAGATGTGACCTGGGAAGTACGTGATACTCCACTCGTAGGTTGTTGAAGTGACTTAGACTCTCATCGTGGCGTAAGTTACCGAACACTAAATTATCAAACCCGAATTTTCATGCATAAGAGACCACGGGAAAAATGCAAATATAATATCAATTTGTTGGATTTCAAAATAATAGGAAAAGAGTCGAATGACCACAACTGTCAATACTAGAATCTCTTTTTATTCCAACAACTAGTTCCCCAATTAAATACTCAATCCATCAACACCTCTATACCTCTCGTGAGTTTCCGTTGGAACCAAAACGGACCCTGAATGTCACTCAGCTTTTGCCTTCAAATATTTGGTATTCATTGTTCCTGTTTGTTATGTTTCCTTCTTTATACTTTTATGTAAAAAATTTTTTTCTCGTTTTAAAATCTGAGTCTATTTTTAATTCTGTTGTCTTTTTAATTTATAGCTTTGAAAATGGGACACATGGTCTTGAAACGTCAACACAATTGCACATTGAAACTTGAAATACAAGGAAATTCTCCTTCTCCCCTAAAAATGCTATATATATATATATATATATATCTGGTAAAAAAAAATGACCCACAGATTCTATATATCTATATATATAAATTTCTGAGTCACATCAGGATCGAACACAGGTCTTTCAATTGATTGTGTGTTGATTATTTCTTTCTATATGTGTATATATACATGTGTGTGAATATATATAAGGTATAATATATATACATATATATATACATATATATAATTAGAATGACTGACTGCCTGATTGGATTCGCATGACTATTAATACGTAAATTATGAAATTACCTCATTCACGAAACACCAAGACTATTTTGGTCTAAGCTGTTCCCCCGTAAAACAAATAAACAAATAGATAAAAACAAACAAAAGCGTAGGAATTAAATTTTCCGGAAATTTCGCGCAAGACTGAATCCATTAAGATCTTTTGCCGAAAACGCAGGAGTTTTGTGAGGTTTAGAGAGAGACTTGAGAGAAAGAGAAGTGAGAGAGCCTTAAAGAAAAGAACAGTTAATCATGACCATATTGTGAAAGGACTGGTCCTGTGCCAGAAAATAAATTCCGGTCGACCCGCTGGAACATTATTGCTTGAATTTACCGCGACAGAGATGGCAGGACATCGCCTGATTTTTTCAGTCAAATGGTTTTTATCGCGGACACCCCTCTTCATCAAATTGTGCCAAAAAACTATCTCATCTCTATCTCTCTCTCTCTCTATTTTCTCATTGTAACTGCCATCATTAAATTTCTTCAATCTTCTATACTGTGCGTTTGTTACGAGGCACAGTTATCTCGTTCGTCTTCATTATAATCAACAGTGCAGCCATAAACAAAACGAAGAGAAGTCTCGACTCAGGAACGTTTTTTTTTTCAGAAGCTCGGACCGAGCAGGACCTTTTTCCGAGGCACCTTCATCGGACGTATCGATATATAGGGTCAATGGGAAGAGTCCCCAGGCCAAACATCACCCGGTTCAAATATGGAGTTTATCACCAGTAGCCTGCCATTGTTACACAAAGAAAAACTAAATATATATGCAAACTTAGCTTTATTATCATTATCACGCCACTCGATTTCTTCATATTTTCCGCGTTGGGATTTAATGCTCACAGAAGTTGACTTCTCCAAACAGAAAGAGGAAATTGAGACGCTGACAGGTCTTTTTGGCTTAATATCAACGATAGATATATCACGGGAATGTGACCCATACGTTCAAAATATTATCCTTGTTATTATTATCATCATTATTTGTACTGAAATTGTTCGCATATTCGTAAAGATTAAGCCACAAACATCATTTCCGCTGTCTTCCTTTCGCAAAGAAACATGAAGAAAAATACAGGGAGAAAAGCACAATAACATTCTGATGAAAAGAAAAATAAAACGTACAATCGTGAAGCAGTAAATACTTAATTGGGAGAGAGAGAGTGAGAGAGAGAGAGAGAGAGAGAGAAGGTCACTGGATTCCGAGATATTAAAAGACTTTTATGTCCTTATTTGATCATTTCTCTAAGTGAAAAGAAATTATTAAATTAGATTTTTCCTCCCGATTCCGAGCCTACTCAAAAGTAATCGATGATCTTTTATCTTTTTCCTTATCACTCTACATTGATCTTTCAGCAGGAAAAGAAGGAAAAGAAGAAAAAGAAAAACAAAATAAACAGGAACCGTAAAGGAGGGAAGGCTGAAGAATGTAAAAGAAGAAAATTAGAACAGAAAATGAGGAAACTTTGATATTAGGGCGAGTAATAAAAATAAAAGATAATTATCTTAAAAAACAAGTATTATATCTATTATTGCCGGAGGGTTTTGTATTAATGTTTGTATTTGTGTGTGTACGTGTGTGTGTGTATACATATATATGTATATATATGTGTAAATTTTTTATTAGATGTTTATTTTTTGTTAGACTAATTAATATTATTATTTTTTATCAATAATGGTAATTACAGTAAAAACTATTTATAGCTGTTCACTTAGCAAGCACTCTTTCTTTTAATAGATTACCGGTTTATGTTAAAGTTGGAAAACAGGACTTCATTAATACTAAACAATGGTAAATCAACAAACTGACAAGTATAAACATAATAAATAAACAGATATGTATAATATATATATATATATATATATATATATATATATATATATATATATATATATACATATACATACATATGTCAATTTGCTGATTTACCTTTGTTTACTAGTTGTGAAGTTCTTTTTTCCAAAGTTAACACAAATGGGTAATCTTTGAAAAGAAAGACCAATTTGTAAGTTATCAGGCTATGTCTAAATTCAACTTAATACCAGCGCTGATATAAATATGAATGATATTAATCAACCCAATAAAAAATAAACCTCTGATCGTGCCTTGGTCTGGCATCACCATCATCTAACGCTATCACCATCAGAAATTATGTTCTTTTTGAAGGTACCGAAACGATCAACCGTGCAAAATCCAGGGACAACGATCGTCCAAAGTGGAATCAATAAAGGAATGACTCCATGAGATGTGCTCACCCAACGCCCGCTTGCCTGCATTCGCGACACCGCCTCTGTCAAACACGGACTCCACAACCTTAACAGGAGGGCTGCTTCTACTGTGTTGCCTGAAGCATTAGCTTCACGAGGAGGTCCTTGCGCTGTTTGGTGTAGATTGTGTTGGGCGAAATTGCGTTGTAACTTTGTCTTGGTTTTAGTGAGGCCGTTCTCGTAGACATACACGAAAACACACACTCATACACACACACACACACACATAAATATATATATATATATATATATATATATATATATATATATATATATATATATATATATATATATATATATATATATATATATATATATATATATATATATATATATATATATATATATATATATATATATATATATATATATATATATATATATATATATATATATATATATATATATATATATATATATATATTTCATATATTACGTAGGAAATTCCAAAGTAATTTAGTTCCTATTTCAACTCTGGGATGATACGAGATCTCTCCAGCCACTGTCGAGTATGAGAGGTATGAGAGCGACATAACAGTCGGTCGCTGAATCTTGAAATGAAGTCGTCAAATCACATTCAATTACGTCCTGAAAATAAAACACACACACGGAAGGATAAGGACTCAAACTGAACGAGTCTTGAAAATGAAATGGGTCATTGGGTGCAATATATCCTAAAACATTCCAACTGTTGAATGTGATATTTATGACGTCTTCGTGTCTTCTGCGTGTTTCATGAATGTCTGAAGACAGGACGCCCTTTCGGAATGGAAAGTTGCACTGTGTGAAGGATCTCATTTCAAATACGAGTTATGGATATTGGACACTCATACTATTATTCAAAATGTGCACAAGAATGCAAAAACAAGATCAAAAGGCAATCATTATTAACTTGCCATGCAAGTTGCTACTGAATGTGATGGAAAATGAGGAAAGTGGCAAAAGAGGAAATTGCTGCAAGAAAATTTTGATAAAATTATATAAAATAAAAGACGAAAAATAATTTATCACCATATACGCATAAATACGAGTTAGAAAATGAATAAAAGCGCAAGATAGTTGTGTAGTAGAATAATGATATAACAGACAAGGATAAACAATTCATCCCACAAAAGTTTACATAAGTATTTCTCCATATACCTAGTCACCCCTCCCTCGTCTTCGCATCATTTGTTATATTTACTCTCGTATGGTCTCATTTTACCTTCATGATTTGGAACTGAAAATGACACGGAATTTTCTCCTTTGGCTTACATTTTCACACCGTTTTCCCTAGTTTTTACAGTTTCTCTCCACTATCCATAATCAGTATTTTGTTCTCTAAACATCATCCGTTACACGCTCCATACACGGCTAAGTCTCTTCTCCCAGTATTTGGCATCTGCGTGTAATTGATGTTTCCTGACTTCTGAAGAGGCGTAGCAATAACACCGACACCTGTCAGGATTTACAACTGTTTTCCATTTCTTCCTTCTGGTATTAAATATATAAAAATCTCGTATCAAATATGGGTATATTCACACACACACAGAGCGACAGGTTAAATTTTACAAATCCGTTGGGAGCCCGCTTCACTTATTCCCATCTCTCATCAAACTTCCATAAAATTTAAACTTCCTGCATTCTTCTTTTGAAATTAGTGGATCACGTTTATGCATACCTTGACTGATACTCATGTTCTTGGAGAAAATTTCTTTTATAAAACTAGACTAAATGATAATACTTTCAGGTCCCTTATTGGAAAAAACTATCTTTTTTGCTGTTGTACACTTCAACGTATGACTGTTTTCACTACCATGAAAAAAATTCCACTGTTCACCTGGGCATGTCTTACAGATCTTGTATGCAGTTGTATTCTCTTTTCCAGTGTTTTTCCACTTTGACCAATATAAACATTTTCACAGAACTTAAATGGAACTCGGGATACACATTCTTTAGTATTGTCAAGTATTATGATCTCGCTTTTCGAGATCGACAGGTTCTTTAAAATAAACACGCAATTGGGCTGTAATGACTGACGAGAGGTGACAAACAAAGGAGGGAGAAGCAGAACAAAACGAAAAAGTTACCTTAAATTTAATTTATTTACAATAAAGTTATATACACAATATACAGTGAGTCAGGTTCAAACTAAAATTCATAATTGTACAACAATAAAAGCGTCAGCAGCAAAAATCAAAGTAAACAATGTAACAGTAGTTACAGGAAGAGCGTTGCAAGAGTCAGTACAATAACAAAAACACCTGACAAAAGGGGGAACAAGAATTACATAAATGAAATCAGTAAAAATAATGTGTCCAAAATAAACATTAAACAATAATGACAGCAACAACAGGTAACACAGCACAACAGACCATTACAACACTTGTATAAATACATCAAGCATGAACAAATAATCAACACAGTAGGGTAAACAAAGATCAGTTCATAACATTACCCTCCATAAACAAAAGCAAAATTATACATAAAACAAAAAACAGTGAAATCCTTAATACTGCAAAAACATTGTGCAGGACACCCAAACACTCGGGAAAAACGTGATACAGCAGAAGTACAAAAAAGGCAATCACCCGAAAATATATATACAGCCGGAGCTGACATATGCCACCACAGACGAAGCTGCAAACACAGAACACTGCAGGACAACAAACACAGAGCCGACTACGGCAACCATCTGAGAGTAGCCCTCAAGCACAGTCCTCCAAAGGCGCCCATGACAGAGTCGACACGACAACCATCATGGCAAATAAAAACCTCTCCGCTGCTCTGCTGACGTCCTCCTCCACTAACGACGACCACGACAGAGCCGACACGGCAACCATCTCGTCCTCCAAGAAACTCTCCGCTGCTCTGCTGCCAGGACCTGACTCGCAGGTACGGATACCTGCTGCTGCTGCTACTCCAGCTGGCTCGCTAGTCCCTGGACCATCGGTCGTTCTGCCCTCCAGAACCTGGCTCGTTGCTGCTACGAACCTGACTTGGTGCTGTTACGAACCTGACTTGGTGCTGTTACGAACCTGACTGACGAAGTCTGACGCCATCCATCAGACGTCAACTCGCCAGCAAGAAAAACAAAAAAACAAAGGAGGCAACAATCCACCAAGGGAACAATCGGCAAGCGATTGTTCCTAACATCAAGCGAGTACTTTTTAAGTACGTTTCATTCTTTTATTGTTCTTAAATGCTATATTAACTCTAAAATTCCTAAGTAGACTGGGAAGCGGACTCTCGGCGTATTTATAAAATTTTACCTGACACTAATGAGGATGGGACTCAGCCTACAAAACATATATACTATCTTGCAACTTTGTATCAGTACTCTAATAATGGTTCAGCAATAAAGTCTACACCGGTCAGGAGTTACAACCGGCTTTTATTTCTCTCTTTTGTGGTGTTTGATATATATAAATGTATGTATGTATGTATGTATGTATGTATATATGTATATATATATATATATATATATATATATATATATATATATATATATATATATATATATATATATATATAATATGTATGTGCGTACAAACACACACACTGTATGTACATATATATACTTATATACATTATATATATATATATATATATATATATATATATATATATATATATATATATATATATATATATATATATATAAATCCTCTCTCTGATTCATGAAAACAAGTATATAATCGCAGTAAACAACTACTTTTTGAGACCCTGGGAATAATGCCAGGTGACATAATTACGGCAAAATAATATTCTAAAAAATAAGCAGATCAGTAATCTTCCTCTTTACGTATTCTTATCAAACGTTTTAAAAAGTGACATTTGCTATTCATGTATCTCTCTCTCTCTCTTTCTCTCTCTAAATTTTTCATTTCTCTCCCACGTCTTTTTTCCTTCTGTTTATAAAACAGGATGAGGAACAGGAAGAAGAACAAAAGGACGGGAGGTGAAGGAACGAAAAATTAATGATGGCGACGACACTCGCACTTGTTTCCTTTCCCAGAGAAAGCGGTCAAGAATTAAACTGCCTAAGTCAGATTTTTATTCTTCTCCTGGACTGGAAACAAAGGTTTGTTTCCTTACATGTCCTGCTGCAGGACAGGTGGTTGTTCTTCTATGTATTCTGTTTGACATTCTGGCCGTATGTCTGCCTTCCTTTTTCTGTACGGAGTAATGGGTGATTTTAATACAGAGCCTCACGTGGATTATGTGCCTGGTGGTAACTCGACTGCTGTTAGCTTAGGGAAGGGCCTCGACGAGGTAATCCTTCATCAGATACTTTCTGCCTCTCCTGGTAGTGACCTTTAGTCAATGAATTTAAACGGAAGTTGTGTTTTTCTCTTGTCTGTGTGTTTGTGGTTAAGTCATCCAGATATCTCAAGAACGGATGTACAGAATCTGATGAAACATAATAGATATATTCACTGTGAGAACTCCTCGAGATGATTAACTTTAGAGAAAAATTCGGCCCACATTAGGCTGCCCTGGAAACCATCTGACCTAAGTCATCTATACAGTCATTTATTGACACTTACTAATTCTGTCACGTCACTCAGCAATTCAGTCAATTTATGTTTGCTCGCTCTGTCAAGACGTGTCAAAAACTTTTTTTAATTTACTGTTTCATCAATCAGCTATCGGAGATTCATAGATTTCAATTTTCCCAATGAGTCATTCATTTTGTAATCCACTTACCCGGTCAAGGCCTTTACATTCAACAAGACACTAAATGGCTCAGTCAATTCTCTCCTCAATCTCACATTCATTTATTAAATTCACTTATCCGTCGAATGCTCAATCGTCCCAAGAAATAAACGAAACTCCAAAGGGAAACTCACTTCCTTTCATACCTTCAAACTTCATTCATAAAATTTACTTTCCCACACAACTGGTATTTTATAAGCTTTGCTATGACAACTCTAATTTCGAGTCGGTTATAAAAGAGTCCAAAGTTTTTGCACTTTTCCGCAATAGCCGTGAATAACCAAAACTACTTTTCAAGAAATTCCATTTTGAAACTTTTGCAGAAAGTAGTATGTCATGACGAGCCATTTAAAAGAAATTGCCTCCTTTCCACAGTTTTTCTTTTTTCGAAAAATTTGTATCAGTTTATGACAATTGAAAAAATAATTCTCAACATTAAGCCAGTTCCGAATAACATGGTGATGAGAGAGAGAGAGAGAGAGAGAGAGAGAGAGAGAGAGAGAGAGAGAGAGAGAGAGAGAGTGTGTGTTTGCCTCGTGCCCCAGAGGACAAGAACAAGATAACCACGACATTCGTACTTTAATTTCTGGATCGTTGATGAATGACACCTGCGCAGAATACTTCTATAATGGAGATTTCCACAGGAAGCTCATCAGCAGTGCTCCAAACCTTCCACTTTACACCGTGCATGCATCTCTTCCTTGCAGCACTCTCGCTTCACGGATGCTAATAATAATAATAATAATAATAATAATAATAATAATAATAATAATATAATTTGGCAGCAGACCCTCTTTTAAACAGGTTCTATTGAATATTATTGCTGCTTCAGCTGCATTTATTTTGTAGAAGACTTTTTCTATTTTCCTTATTGCGGACTTCTCTTCAGTGGAGGTGCGTGCTAACAGCTCGCCTATATTTGTCATTTCATGGGGGAAAAGTCAAAATCTGGATTCTGCTTCTTTATATATTCTATACAGTTAGTTCTATACAACTGTTGCCGCGACGCGTTTCGACAGACTCTTCTGTCATTCTCCAGCGGGAGCTAGTAGAGGACTGGCAGATTGCATAGGTCCTTCTGAATTTATACACGGGCTTCAGCGGGGGGTCATGGATGGCGAATTCTGATTGGTTGCAGTCAGCGAACTTCAAGCCAAATTTCTGCGGCGAAGCTCGATCCTGACAGATCTTCGCAACCTGGGAATGTCATTCATTCCAGCGTTCCCATTGGCCTGCCGTTGCGTGATGTCATGCCGGCTGACATCATCGGTAGTTTGGCTGCTATTGGGCTGCGGATGAATGATGTCATTATCTACTCTTTCTGTCGTAGTCGGGGGATTGTCTCGAAGGGCGCCTCGCTCATCAGGGGCATCTCCATTCTCAGGGTTGTCGTTTTCAGGTATTCGTTGGATTTGGTGGGTGTTCTGCATTATTCTTCTTAAATTCGTGGGTAGGAGCGATGCCTCCTGCGTCGTATTCATTGTTGGTTTTCTCTCGGCAATGAGGAGCGCCTCTAGCAGGCGCAGACGTCGAGGGTCGGCGGCTCTCCCGATTATACTTATATTTTGTATAATACTGTCGCGGGAGATGGAAATATTGTGAGTAGCACGGGCGTGGTTCATGATGGCACACCCTCCTGGGCGTGGCAGGAGATCCTTTGACAGACGCATCGTGGTCATTCCAATATAAGCGCCGGGGCATCCTCGGACAGGACATACAAATTGGTAGACCACGTTCTTCTGCTTGAGGGGTTCTCTTGCTGGTGGAGAGGGGTTATTCTTCATCACCAGATCACGGGTGCGGCGGTTCTTATAATAAATTACAAGATTTATTCTCTTACTGTCTTCGGTCGGGGTGACGTTTTCCATGACGATTTTCTTCATGGAGTTCTCGTCCTCACGGTACTGGGAATGCATCCGGGCCTTATAATAGATCTTTATGTCATCTTGGGGGGCAGGTTGTGTGTTCTCACCGTTGTACCATTTTTCCAGGCCAGTTCGAATTTCTTTGTTGACGAGCTTGTTGGTGAAACCATTGTTCACCAACATTTGTGCAGCACGTTCGAATTCCTTGTTGGTGTCCTGCCAGGTGGAGCAGTGGGAGAGGCCCTTTTAATGAAGGTCCTGACTGTCGTGTTCTTAAACCTAGCAGGGCACTCGCTATCCCCATTCAAGCAAAGTCCCAAATTGGTGGATTTTGTGTAGACTGATGTCTTCAAGTTCCGTTCCGTCTTTGTGACCATAACGTCGAGGAAGGGGGAGCCGGTCGTCTGTGCTGAACTCGACAGTGTAGTTCAACACACTACATTGTTGGAAGGTCAGACGAAGGGCTTCAACCTCCTCCTCGTTGTCTGCTTGAACGAAGACGTCGTCGATATATCGGGCATATTTCTTCGGCCGCTGGATTCTCTCGAAGACACGTTCTTCTACGGTGCCCATGTAAAAATTTGCAAAGAGGACGCCCAATGGAGAGCCCATCGCAACGCCATCTTTCTGTCTATACATGTGCCCTCTGTGCGTAGTGAAAGGCGCCATCTTCGTACAGATCTCCAGCAGAGCCTTCAGGGAACCTTCTGGGATGTTCAGGGGGGTCATTGTCGGTTCTGCTGGAGATCTGTACGAAGATGGCGCAAAGGACTCTTACATTCCGCAACTTAAGTCTTGTACGTGCTTTCACATCCACGAATCTCCTCTTCTTATCCCCAGCCCTTTTCACAGTTCTCACCCAAGTAGGTCTGAGGGTTCACGCTTTTGGTGCCCAAAGAACCCAGCTGAAATTTGTACGCATTATTCTCTCAGGGACTGTTCGGAGGACATGTTCTAGCCATCTCCATCACTCCTTGATCATTATCTCAGTCAAATATGCAACTTCCATAATTCACCAACTGGCGCGATTTCTCATTCAATTCTGCCATCTGAGTCTTTTATTACCGCTCTATTCTCACATTAACAAAATCTGTAAACTTTTCCCCGATTCGTTTCCTTAAGAGTACCACAGATCGTTGTGCACAATCATTTCTTACTTTAGTATGCAATATCAGTCTATTTAGTTTCCAAATATTGTTAACTTTGACTCTCAATCTTTCGCTAAATTTCAACTCAAGAAACTGTATCAGAAACTATTGTTCCTAAACATCTGAGGGTTCAACCTCGACAGCCGGTTATCTAGTGTTATTTCACCCCTTTGTGCTTAGCAAGTCCTTATTAATATGTGTTCTCAGATTCCTCTCCATTCCCATTCCTATGGGTATGTGACGCATTCTGTTAAGCGAGCGTCGTGAATCTTGTGGCGTTTTACCGATCAAAACTGCTCCACCTGGGTATTCTAAGACTGTCAGGTTTCTAACGATGCCCAAGCCTAAAAAATCTTTTCAATATACGACAACTTCTTGTTTTCTTCTATAAAATCCTTGATTAGAGTAAACGGCAAGAATGCATAAATTTTCATTGTAGCACCACACTACTCGCTACAAGTCACCAAATATACTTCCGTCAGGAATGCCTTTGCAATTATTTCGCCTTCTCGTAATCAACAAAAGTCATAAAATGAAAATTTCAAATTTTGCATTACTGTAATCTAGATATAAAAGAATATTTCATATAAAAATGTACAATAGACCGGCCACTGCATCATAATTGCGTGTAGTACAGTACAATACCAGGAAATTACAAACAGAATTTTATTTTATTCTCAGAACCTGCTTCTGTAAAACTAAATATTTCCACTACAACTGTCCATTATATTTTCTCATTAAATTCTGATCACTCTCTCTCTCCTTTTTGTCTCTAACTTCATGATTGTGTGTGTGTGTGCAGGTTGTTCTCCATTACCTTAGTAGTATAGGGTTATGAACAGAGACTGTGACGTCTGAGTTAGAAAGAAACATTTCAGTTCAATTTCATGAATTACTTCAAGTTAAACGTACCATCCACTTATAGCTATTTCTATAGCCGCTGTCCTCTCTCTCTCTCTCTCTCTCTCTCTCTCTCTCTCTCTCTCTCTCTCTCTCGTGTATCATTGGAACTCTAAATTCCTTCTCGAGATAAAATATCAATACTCAACAAATAAATACATTCCACTGGCGACTTCAAGTTACGGTTTGCAAAAGTATGGAAGAAAATATTCAAATTTATCTATTTATATTGTAATAACAATGAAAAATAAACAAAATATTTATCATTATATAAACCTATATGACTTCGTGTGGGTACGCGTTCAATCCAGTATAATGAAAAAAAAAATAACCAGGACATAAATGTGTACATGTTCCCAACTGAAGCAAATGTCGATGAAATGTGCAAATTCAGGTGAAGCGTGCAGTGGAAAGATGTGAACTGTACGTGCGCTCTGAGTGTATGTGTGCATGCATGTGCTTCCAAATTCACACGCATTCAGAATGTCAGCACACTTCAGCATTTAAACAATAGCGAATCTGACATGGAATGAAATACAGTGAATATGTTTTAGACCAACAAAAGACTTGTGATTGACATTTATCTCTATTTGTTCTGTCAACCATTTCGGAAACCACTGGGGGAAAATTAAAGAAATGCATAGCAAAAATGAAATTGGAAATAAAACAAAATATAGAATACACGTGATAAATAGTGCAGAACGTAAAATGAAAATACAATGGTTAAGGAACATAACGAAAAAAATATATATAGGCTATTCTGTGAAAGAAAATGACTGAAAATATATAAAGAATAAACAATAAAAACATACAAAGGAAAAATAGAAATTTAGTAAAGAGTAAGTAACGACAATTAGTTATTCGAATGTTTTATATATATACATACATACATGCTTACATACATACATACATATATGTGTGTATATAGCGACATAACATAATATACACAGCTTCTGAAGTAATTTTTATGAAAAGCTAAGTTAAATTGATGAAATAAATTACAATTATTGCCAACTTTAGCAATTTAGAATAAATAAAACAGTTTTCGGTCGTTATACAGAATGAAGCGCATCTGGAGTTCAGTTACATGCACTGAGCATATCGTAAAGTAATAAAACAGTCAAGTGAGTGCATTATTCATATTTCAGTCCTAATAATATCAATAAACTGCAATTACTTATCGTTTTTCATTTGCGCTAGAGCTGGGAAAGAAAAACAGAAGAACGAAACTCACGACCGATACTAATATGGATTAGATAGGATTATAGGCCCTTCGTCGAAAGACCAAAATTCCGTTTAAGAGAACGACCAGCCCAGCGTCATGTTGTCTCGCTACATAGCGACGTCGACAAGTGATTGGCGAATTCCCGCATTAGATACAGATAATCAGAAAAATTATGATAAAAGGGCGTTCGGGAGGAAGTGTTTTTGTTTGGATCTGGTCAACAACACTTCCTCGGACCTAGAGAAAATACATTATAGAGGATTAACCCTGAAAGGAAGGCGGGAAAAATCGATCGTATCGTATATACGTACTAAACGCCATAGTCAGAACATCTGCTCCACGTATGTATATATACTAAACAGCTCAGGTAGGGTTGGCGCGCTAAGTATCTACACGTACTAAACAGTTAAAGGGTAAAGCATTTAACCCTGCTTTGGCAGTTCTACTAATTCTTCAATTGTTTTGGATTCCAGGTACAAATTTTATCCTTTGTAATCCCCGTCAGTCATTTATATGACCTTTCTTTGTAAACTTATTTTTATATTTCTTCAGTCTTCTAAGTAAAGGACTTTAAGCAGAAAGGCCTTGCAGCACTCCATTGTTTCTCTTTCCTTCGTGGATTTTGTCTTTATTCATATATTCATCACGTGTCATATTTTCATATATAAATATATATGTATATATATATATATATATATATATATATATATATATATATATATATATATATAATCATATGTATCCACACCAACACACACACACGCACACACACACACACACACATATATATATATATAATATATATATATATATATATATATATATATATATATATATATATATATATATATATATATATATATGTATATATATATATATATATATATATATATATATATATATATATATATATATACATACATATATATATATATATATATATATATATATATATATATATATATATATATATATATATATATATATATATATAATTTCTGACTCACATCGGAGCGAACCTTGTCTTTCAAATGAGAGTCTGAGGCATTAGATATTCCTCCATGCTAGTCTTAAAAGAAGGTGGAACCTAAGTACTACGTACCTGAGGTTTTTCCCAGGCAGGCCTAATGCCCACCATACCAGCGAAC
>NC_089786.1:18456339-18498839 GCF_040412425.1 Macrobrachium rosenbergii
TAAGGTAACTTTTTTCGTTTTGTTCTGCTCCTCCCTCCTTTGTTTGTCACCTCTCGTCAGTCATTACAGCCCAATTGCTTGTTTATTTTAAAGAACCTGTAGATCTCGAGAGGCGAGATCGTAATATTGGCGACCTTAGGCCAGGATTGGTTCTGTTTTGGCTGGCGGGGGTGTGGCAGCATCGTGGGAGAGTATTTTGTTTGTTGTAAAAAAAAAATTTTTATTGTAAATTTTTTTTTTTTTTTGTTAGGTGGGGAGGTGTTAGGAACAATCGCTTGCCGATTGTTCCCTTGGTGGATTGTTGCCTCCTTTTGTTGTTTTTGTGTTTTTCTTGCTGGCGAGCTGTCGTCTGGTGAATGGCGTCAGACTTCGTCAGTCAGGTTCGTAACAGCAGCCAAGTCAGGTTCGTAGCAGCAACGAGCCATGTTCTGGAAGGCAGATCGACCGATGGTCCAAGGTAGCAGCAGCAGGTATCCGTACCTGCGAGTCAGGTCCTGGCAGCAGAGCAGCGGAAAGTTTGTTGAGGGCGAGATGGTTGCCGTGTCGGCTCTGTCATGGTCGTCGTAATTGGAGGAGGACGTCAGTACGTTTCTTGGAGGACGAGATGGTTGCCGTGTCGGCTCTGTCATGGTCGTCGTAATTGGAGGAGGACGTCAGTACGTTTCTTGCGGACGAGATGGTTGCCGTGTCGGCTCTGTCGTGGTCGTCGTGTTTAGAGGAGGACGTCAGTACGTTTCTTGGAGGACGCGATGGTTTTCGTGCCGGCTCTGTCATTTTTCGTAACTGGAGGAGGACGTCAGCACTGTGCTTGAGGACGAGATGGTTGTCGTTTCACTCTGTCTTAGTTGTCCTGCAGTGTTCCTTTGAGCTGCCAGTTTGTTTGATTAGTTTTTTTGCTGCCTGGGTATTATGACATTTTTGAACTTATTAATTTTTGTAAGATTATTGATTTGATTTTACATGTATATTTTACTGACTCATTTAATTATTATTCGTGTTATTTGATCATGTTACCTTTAGTGCTGTTACTTGTAATTTTTTTATTTTAATCATTCTGTTAGATGTACAGTAAGTTTTGCTGCTTTTTCATTCGTTTTTGATTCAATACTGTAAATTTTTGCTGCCTCATTTTTCGTTTTCATAAATTTTATTTTTTTTATAACCTGAAATTGACTGTAAATTATGTAAATAACTTTTTGTAAATAAATTAACTTTAAGGTAACTTTTTCGTTTTGTTCTGCTCCTCCCTCCTTTGTTTGTCACCTCTCGTCAGTCATTACAGCCCAATTGCTTATTTATTTTAAAGAACCTGTAGATCTCGAGAGGCGAGATCGTAATATTAACGACCTTAGGCCAGGATTGGTTCTGTTTTGGCTGGCGGGGGTGTGGCAGCATCGTGGGAGAGTATTTTGTTTGTTGTAAAAAAAAATTTTATTAAATTTTTTTTTTTGTTAGGTGGGGAGGTGTTAGGAACAATCGCTTGCCGATTGTTCCCTTGGTGGATTGTTGCCTCCTTTTTGTTTTTTTTTGTTTTTCTTGCTGGCGAGCTGTCGTCTGGTGAATGGCGTCAGACTTCGTCAGTCAGGTTCGTAACAGCAGCCAAGTCAGGTTCGTAGCAGCAACGAGCCATGTTCTGGAGGCAGATCGACCGATGGTCCAAATAGCAGCAGCAGGTATCCGTACCTGCGAGTCAGGTCCTGGCAGCAGAGCAGCGGAAAGTTTGTTGAGGGCGAGATGGTTGCCGTGTCGGCTCTGTCATGGTCGTCGTAATTGGAGGAGGACGTCAGTACGTTTTCTTGGAGGACGAGATGGTTGCCGTGTCGGCTCTGTCATGGTCGTCGTACTGGGAGGAGGACGTCAGCACGTTTCTTGCGGACGAGATGGTTGCCGTGTCGGCTCTGTCGTGGTCGTCGTGTTTAAAACCTTTGGAGGACGTCAGTACGTTTCTTGGAGGACGCGATGGTTGCCGTGCCGGCTCTGTCATGAGTCGTAACTGGAGGAGGAATTCAGCAAACCTTGAGGACGAGATGGTTGTTTTCATAAATGTCTTAATTGTCCTAGTGTTCCTTTGAGCTGCAGTTTTGTGTATTTAGTTTTGCTGCCTGGGTATTATGACATTTTTGAACTTATTAATTTTTGTAGATTAAATATTTGATTTTACATTTATTTTACTTCACTCCATTTAAATGTGCTTTATAAAAATATTTGATCATGTTACCTCATTAGTGCTGTTATTTTTTAAATAATTTTTTTATTTTAATCATTCTGTTTTTGTAATAGTTTTGCTGCTATTTCATTTGTTTGTTTAAAATTTGTAAATTTTGCTGCCTCATTTTTATATAAATTTTATTTTTTTTGAACCTGACTCACTGTATTATGTAAATAACTTACTGTAAATAAATTAACTTTAAAGGTAACTTTTTCGTTTTGTTCTGCTCCTCCCTCCTTTGTTTGTCACCTCTCGTCAGTCATTACAGCCCAATTGCTTGTTTATTTTAAAGAACCTGTAGATCTCGAGAGGCGAGATCATAAATATATAAATATATATATATATATATATATACAACAAATAAAACAGTAAATGAAACTAAAAAATAAAAATTTACATTCCTAAATCAAAAAATTAAAATGAAAATTAAATTTGAACATAACCTAAATAAATAAACAACAATAAAAAGCAATATATATATATAAATATATATATATATATATAAATATATATATATATAAATAAATATATATATAAATATATATATAATAATATATAATATATATATATACATATAAATATAAATATATAAATATATAAATAACAAATAAATATATATATAAATAATGTATATATATATATATATATCGATAAATAAATAAATATATATAAATATATATATAAATATATATATATATATAAATGTGTGTGTGTGTGTGTAACTGAATCACAAAAATATGGAACGTGATGAATATATAAATAAATACAAAAATCCACGAAGGAAATGAAAAACAATGGAGTGTTGCATTTTTTTTTTTTTGGTTTGCTGCAAGACCTTTCGAATTATCATCCCTTACTTAGCAGACTGAAGAAATTTAACAATAAGTTTACAAAGAAAGCTTATATAAATGTCAGATGGGGATTACAAAGGGAAAAATATAACCTGAAAGAACGTTTGATTCAGGACGATTTCATGAAATTGTTGTATCTTTTGAAAATTATATAAAAAATAATAAAAATGAGACAACAAAATTAAACAATAAAAATACACTTATTACAAAGAAAAATGTTAAATAAAACATACATAAAAATACAAAACTACAATACTAATAATGTTAAAAGACTAAGTACTAAATATAAATTATTAAACAATAAAAATAAAGGTATATAAATCAATCTAAGATAGAACACAGTAGAACATAAAAAAAGAATGGAAATATTAATAAAATATATATATATATATGAAAATATTAAAGATTAAACAAACGATGAAAAAAAATCTGTAGTAAAAATCGATAAATATATATATATATATATATATATATATATATATATATATATATATAAATATATAAATATATATAAATATATATATATATATATATATATATATATATATATATATAAATATATATATTAAAATAAGGTCATCAAAAGTAGTAGAAAGCTCAAATAATAAAAATATTGCGAGTGCCAAAAATACAACAATAAAATCATCATAAAAATAAAAGTAACAGATATAAATAAAAAACGAAAAAATATAAATAAAAGTAATTACAGTAAACATGGAAATTAAAATATTGCTAATATAAGTAAAAATAAAACTAATAAAAATAATAAAAAACTTCTAAGAAAATGAAATGTTAGAAAGAGCAAAAATAATTATGAAATTAAAACAAGGTACAATAAAAATTAAAACAGATAATTAAAATAAAAAATATAATAAACAAAAAATAATGAAAAAATAAAGAAATAAGTAACAAGAATAATAAAAAGTAAAAATAACAGTGAAATTAAGTATAATAGAAAAAAAAATCGAAAATGATAAAAATCCATAAATAAATGCAGAAATTAAAATACTAAATTAAAATACTAAATTAAAAGTAATAAAAATAAAAGATAGTAATAAAAATGTTAAAAGATGAAAAATTCAATAAAAAAATTATCATAAAAATATGGAAATAATTTGAAAAACATTCTAAAAAAATGTATTCAGAATCTATAATAACTGATATAAAAGAGGGAAAAAATAAGAATAAATATAAGAATAAAAGTTATAAAAACAACTATTAGTAAAATTTCTAAAAATAATGATAAAAAGTAATAACTAGAAAACAATGAAAAATATAAGAAAAAATTTAACAAAATAAAATAAAAAGATGAAAATAACAAAATAAATATACTAATAAAAACGTTAAAGTAATAAAATCTTAAAACTAAAATAAAATGAAAAAAAAAAAAAGAAATAAGATACACTTAAAAATGCTAATATAATTGGTAACACAAAAACAGTACAAAAAGTAATAATAATAATGAACTCAACTGAAACAAAATATAACACAAATATAGTACACAACCCTCTATCCCGCATTCTCCAACGTCCGCACACGAAAAAGGGTGCAACCATCGGTGTCTAAAAGAAAATTCGCTTGGGGACGATAATAAATAAAAATAAATAAATGAGAATTCAAAAATAAATTCTCGACCACGAAATGGCACCGTATATATACATTCACCGACATGACGAACGGACTGGTTGAAGTGTCGCACGACAAAAGAAACTCCGAAGTGTCCAGAATCCATCTGCTATTAAAATCTGAACGACAAAAGGCACTCCGAAAGGAACTGCTTGCAAGTCTTCGGAATTACAATACCATTTTTCAATACCTGCATTTTTATATAATGAATAAAAACTGCTGCATAAATAAAATTTATATATTTCCCTTGCTAAAAATATGAACGTAAATAAAGTTGTTGAATAAATTAACGTGGAACAATAAATAAGTCACAAAAAATTGAGAAGACTCAATATAAGATTTATTCGCACGATGCAACCATCCTTTTTAAGGGAAAAATACAATAACAATAATTGTAAATAATTTAAAAAACATAAAAATAAAAAAAAAAAAAAAAAAACAATGAAAGTGAAAAAATATTATGAATAAAAAATATAAAAGTAAAACTGAAAATAAAAAAAAATATAAATAAGAATAAACTAAATAAAAATAAACAATAAAAAATAAATGTTTAAATGTAAATTAAAACTGGTGTGACAACCCACAAAAAGGAATAAAGTTTGAATAAATAATTAAAATATAAATTTAAATATAAAAATTCAGTAAAATAAAAATTAAGAAACAAAATTTCCATAAAAAATAAAGAACTAAGTAAAGCAAAAAAATTACTGTATATATAAAATTAAAAGTAGAAACATAAGAAAAAAACACGACAAAATTAAAATAAATTGATAAAAATAAAATAAAAATGAATAAACTGAAATCTGAAACTAAAAGCTTAAAGCTTAGAAATTTTAAATAAAAATTAATGAAAATAAAATTCACAATAAATAAAAAAAAAAAAAAATAAAAAAAAAAAAAAAATAACAAAGTAATATCTAAAAATATTACATGGAAACAGTAATAACAAAAATATAAAATAAAAAATAAAAAACCGAAACTAAATTTGCGTAAACATAAATGACAAAAAATATTGAAAAATATTGAAAAAAAATAAACAGGACTAAGAAATAAAAATAAACAAGATATTGTAAAAAATATAAATAAAATTAATAAGAATAAAAAAGGTAAAAATGTGAAAATCAATAATATATGAAACAGTAAAATTGTGAAAAATAAAAAAAAATAAAAAATAAAAATTAGAAAAAATTTTAAAATAAATAAATAAATAAAATAAATAAATTTTAAAAATAAATAAAAAAATACAAAATAAAAAAAAATAAATGTAAAAAATAATAGTAAAACTGATAAAAAATGAAAATAAAAAATAAATAAAAAATTAAAATAAGTCAATAAAAAAATAAAAAATAAAAAATAAAAAAATAAATCAATAAAAATAAAAAAAAATAAAAATAAAAATAGCAACAAGGAAAAATAGCAAAAATAAAGATAATAAAAATAAAAGTGCACAGATAAAATTGTAAATTAAAATAATAAAAATAAAAAAGGTCAAACTAAAAATAAATATAAAAATTTAAAAACATAAAACAATTATAAATAATAAAACAGTTTAAGTATAAAATAAGAATAAAATAAAATAAAATAAATAATAAAAAAAAAAATAAAAAACAATAACGAAATAACGAAAATAATAAAAATTATAAATAAATCAAAAAATTAATAAATTGATAAATTCTTGATAATAAATAAAAATGAAAAATAAAACAATTTCCTATATTTATGTCTAGTTTTCGTTAACAAAATAAATAATAATAAATTTCTAAAAATAAATAAATAAATAAAAATAAATAAAAATAAAAGCAAAAATTAAATGGACTTTCCCTAAATAAATTTTGCTTCATAAATAAATAAAAATATTCCATTTTTAAAAAAAATATAAATAAATAAATAAATCCATTTATCTGTAAAAATATCAAATTTCATGAAAAATGGACTGGCATCGTACTCAATATTAATGAATTTGAAACCAAATTTGTAAAAAAAACCGTAAATAAATAAATAAATAAATAAAATTTGGGAATTGAGAACGCTCTGAACTGATAAATAAATAATAAGAAAGATCCCAAAAAAAAATACTAATTAATTATTTCTTAAATTAAATGAAATAAGTCATAAATAATAAATAAAATAAATAATATAATAATTTTGTTAAATAAAAAACAAAAATAAATAAAAATAAATAACAAAAATATTGACATAACCATAAAAATAAAAAATTAAGATTTTTGTAACTAAATAAATAAATGGCATCATACAATTCAGGTGTTTACAAAAATAAATAAAAATAAATAAAAATAAATAACTGCCCGTAAATAAAGACCCATGGTCGACCAACTCGGTAAAAATAAATAAAAGAGATAAAAGAAAGAGAAATAAATAAATAAAGATAAAAATAAATAAATAAATAAAAATAAAATAAGTATAAATTAGTTTTAAATACCACTGAGCTGGTTAAATAAATTCCTAAATAAATAAATAAATTAGACTAAATAAATTTTACGTGGCTAAGAACCAAAATAAATAAATTTAAATAAATAAATAAATATAAATCCGAACCAAAAAAAAAATTAAGAAATAATTTCTATCAATAAATAAAAAATAAATAAATCTTCATCAATAAATAAATAAATAAAAATAAACTAAATAAATCGAAAATAAATAAATAAATAAATAAAAAATAAATAAATAAATAAATAAATAAAATAAATAAATAAATAAATATATATATATATATAAAATAAATATATAAATAAATAAATAATAAATATATAAATATATATAAATATAAATAAATAAACGTGCCCGGCGTTAAATAAAAATAAAAAATCCAAACCGGAGGAATAAATAGAAATAAATAAATAAAAAACGTAAACATAAAATAAAAATAAATAAATAAAAAAATAAATAAATAAAAAGGAAAAAATAAATCGAATAAATTATAAATAATATCAAAATAAATAATTTTCATTTAAAGGTAAATAAATAAAAATAAAATACAGTATATAAATAAATAAAGTAAAATCTTTAAATAAATTCAAATAAATATAAAAATAAAAAAATAAATAAAAAAAACTTGATTGTAAAAATAAATTTGCTTTCCAAATCAAAAAAAAATAAATAAAAAAAATGAAACCCACCCAAAAAAAAGTAAATAAAAATTGTTCGTAAAAAAACATGATCTCAAATCAACTAAATAAGTAAATTAATAGAAATCCCTAAATAAATTGTTTATCAATAAGAAATAAAGTCCCAATAAAAAATGCAAAATAAATAAATAAAAAAATAAATAAATAAAAATAAATAATAAATAATAAAATAAAAAATAAATTCAAAAAATCCCTTTCCTGTTAAGATAACATTTAATAAATAAAAATAAAAAATAAATACATTCCTATCAAAATAAACTAAATGGATTTAAATAAATAAAAAAATATTCATCTCAGCGACCTCAAAAAAATAATTAAAAACTAATATCTGTCAAAATAAATAAATAAATAAAAAGCCCCTTCCCATAAAAATAAATAAAAATAAATGAATAAAAATTAATAAATAAATATTTATTTCAGAAAAATAAAAATATAAATAAATAAATAAATAAATAAATGATAAACCTTTAAAATTTATAAATAAAAAGTCTATAAATAAATAAAATAAATTTCAGGGAAATAAATAACCCCCATAAAATGGTGCCCTAAAAATAAAAATAAAATAAAATAAATTACCCCAAAATAGTATTCTTTTAAATAAATAGTAAAAAATGTATACCAATTTGGTCAATAAAAAAAATAAATGGGTTTTAAATAAAAATAAATAAATACATAAAATAAATAAATAAACAAAACATCCATTTATATAAATATATAAAAATAAATGCAATAAATAATGTATGTATCCCTAAATAAAAAAATAAATGAGTTGGTCGAATTTAAAATTGGCAATAAATAAAAAAAAGTAAATAGAGTGCGTGGCTTCAAAAATAAATAAAAATAAATGCATAATGTTAAACAATCGCTCGCCGATTGTTCCCTTGGTGGATTGTTGCCTCCTTTGTTTTCTTTGTTTTTCTTGCTGGCGAGTTGACGTCTGATGGATGGCGTCAGACTAAAAAATCAGGTTCGTAAAAAAAATAAAAGGCAGAACGACCGATGGTCCATAAATAAATAAAGGCAATAAAACAAGGTATTCGTACCTGAGAGTCAATAAATAAAAGCAAAATAAGCCAGGTTCTGGAGGGCAGAACGACCGATGGTCCAGGGCAGCAGCGAGCCAGCTGGATAAATAAAAATAAATAAATATCCGTACCTGCGAGTCATAAATGGCAGCAGAGCAGAGCAGCAGAGAGTTTCTTGAGGACGAGATGGTTGACGTGTCGGCTCTGTCTTGGTCGTAATTGAAGGAGGACGTCAGTACGTTTCTTGGAGGACGAGATGGTTGCCGTGTCGGCTCTGTCGCGGTCGCCGGTACTGGAGGAGGACGTCAGCACTGTGCTTGAGGACGAGATGGTTGTCGTTTCGACTCTGTCGGAGTTGTCCTGCAGTGTTCCTAAAAATAAATAACTGTTTCGACGGTTCTGATGAGTTCGTCTGGTGATGTTATTTTTAAATGATTTTATCTTGATTTTAACCCTGCTGTGCTGATTTTGTTTAATGATCCCGTTTTGTTCTGGCTCGACGTTTTAATTTTGCTGCTATATTGTTATGAATTGTATTTTGGTAAATAAATAAATTTGATTATGTTTATGGTTTTGATATTTTATTTGGATTGATTTGATCATTTATTGCTCTGGCTTTTATTTTTTTTAAATAATTTAAATAACGTAATTTTGTCCTGGTCATTTGTGTTTGTAAATGCTATGTTTGTTATCTTTTTGACTCATCATTTATAATGTTGTACTGACCAGTTAATTGTTGCTGCTCCCGTTAAAAAATTAATTCACTTGTAATAATGTTCAAATGAATTTAGTTTAAATTTAAATTGACTTAGTGTACATTATGTATATAACTTTATTGTAAATAAATTAACTTTAAAATAATTTTTTTGTATTTGTTCTGCTCCTCTCTCCTTTGTTTGTCACCTCTCGTCAGTCATTACAGCCCAATTGCTTGTTTATTTTAAATAACCTGTCGATCTCGAGAAAAAATATCGTAATACATACATAAATAAACACACACACACACAAAAATAAATATTATATATATATAATTTTATATATATATATATATATATATATATATATATATATATATAAATATATATATAAATATATATATATATATATATATTTATATATGTATTTGTATGTATGCGAGTGCGTAAAAATGTGTAAATCCACGCACTCTATACCTACAGCAAAACCTCTCATATTTTACAGGCTATCGATTAGCGTTCCATCGGTTAAAAGAGTATGAACCTGTGTGTCTAATTTTCTCTAATGCTTTCTTTTACGAGTATCAGTTTTTAGAAAGGACCAGCCTACTGACCAACTCCGATATGAATGTGTGAAAATATGCACAGGTAATCCAGTATATTTCAATGATTTTGTAATGATTTTATGAGTACAAATTAAATTTTTTTATTTGGGCAATATTGTTTGGAATGACGGATCTTTGATTAATATATTGATCTAATTTCTGGATGATATTTTAGCGACGATGGCCAAGCACTCAGTTGGCAAGGAATACCTTACATAGTTTTCTACATTCAGATTTATCAACGCTGTGTGAGAATTCTATAAAAGGCTGAAATTAGTACATACACACGATATAAAACTCTGAATTTACCAAAAATATTTACTTTTTATATTAATCATACTCTGTAGTTCAGCAATAAATGATTTCTTATAATTTATTATTGTTACGAACCGAGTGGCTCGGCCCGTAAGAAAAAATAAAACACAGGATCTTTATAGATGGAAATAATATTGGGGCTGCTCTGGCTAATCGACAGCTCGCACACACAAAGGAGGAGGAAAAACAAAATACAGGAAATTATTATAAAAATAGATTTATTAATATTAAACTTAATAAAAATCTATAACAAAAAAAATGCCATAAAAAATGAGCCAGGTCCGGGCCACGAAACACAAAAATAAAAGCAATATTACTTTATATCCAAAAAAAGAAGTACCAGCAGCAGTCGATACAAAAAAAAACCATCTCCAGCGAAGTCCACCAACTAACGACAACAGGCCGTATTATCACGACGTCCTGCTGCCGTCTCGCCAAAATACAAAGGACACGGGGCCACTGCACCCGAGCCAAAACCGCCGACAGGGTCTCCACCTGCGGCCAACAAACAACCATCTTCGTTGGTGCGCTGCTCCAGCCTGGGCCCAAACATCGGCTGCCCAAGAAACGTCTTCAAAGTCGAACTGCTGCTGGTACTCAAAAGTTCTCATCCCCAAGAGAACAACCTGTTCGCTACTGCTGCCCGAACCTGACTAAAGGTTGGCGCCACGCCAACACAGACGTAAACACTCCTGTGAAAATAAGAGGAGGGGGGGAGGATTAGCCAAATAAACAAACTACCGTACCGCCCATAAAACAACCAAAGATCCTAATAATTATATATTGTTGTAAATTCTCGTAATTAACTATATTTTGATTGTTCATGTATATCTTGTTTAGATTTTCACAGTAATTCATATCAGACATCACTGGCATTAGTTATGTTACATTTTCATAAGCCTGATGTTTGGAAAAATCTCCGTCACTTTCATAACAATGATATGTTCGGTCAATGTAAGAATGCCATGTTACTAGCAATGCATGTCTGCGTGTGTGTGTGTGTGTGTGTGCCCGAGAGAGAGAGAGAGAGAGAGAGAGAGAGAGAGAGAGAAATGCAAACCATAACAGCGGCCACTAGTTTTTCTTTTTAGCGCGGCTACTGCCAAACTGCGAATCTCCTCAGAGGGAAATATTACAATTTTAAAAATAATAAACGCAATACTGGCTCCTTATATATACCTCCACGCACACCCCTTACCTCCAGAATCGCCTCACCCGTCTTGAGAATGACCATCGAGCTAGTAGGAACGTGGAACGACAGTAGAAATTCAGGAATGAAGTATCTAATAGAATCCATCTGTTAAAAAGTCTACGTCTTTATCATTCCGTATTTCAATACCTGTACTTGGAGAATAAAATTGCTGTTTGAGGGTTCTTTTATATTTCTCTTTGCCGAAGTATGATCATTGGCCTGTTGTTGACCAATATTATTGCCGAAGAGAAACAAGTCATAAGGAAAATTAAGAACACGCAATATAAAATCAATTCGCATGATGCAGACATTCTTTCAAACAAAATAATAATAAGTTTTGTTAAAGGAATAGCAGCATCAGTGGAAGTGATTTTATATATGGTCTTCTCAATTCTTCTTATTATTTGCTTCTCGTCAAGGCTGATATTTGCTAATAACTGGCCGATGTTCATAGTCTGGACAAGGAATTGGTTTCTTGAAATATTAATTTTATTGCATAAAAGAAATGGAAGTTAAAAGTGGCGTTTGATCGCCGTAGTTTCTGGAAATCAGGATTTGTCGTATTCTCGTGTAGAATCTTCGTCGTTGTTCTAAGGGCGTAGCGGAATTCCAACGTTTCCAACTGTATTATCGGTTCATTCTCGAGGAAGGGTGGGCTTGTTCTGGTTGGAATGGGATGGATGGATGGATTTAGATTTAGCCAGCCTTGTGCTGGCAAGGGCTCTTGCTATTCAGCAGCCCGTAACTGATGATAGAGATTCTGCTGAGAAAAGGATACTTATGAGTTCATGTAAGTGCATTTTCTGGTGTGGAAATGCCTCCACTGCTGATACCATTCGGTCCAATTTAACCACTGGGCCAGAACTGAAAGGGTGTGGTGGGAAAGAAAGTGTTATAGCAGCAAGTCCCAGTAAGCAGGAGAAACTGGGAAAGAGGGGAGGAGTTGTATGTTGCAGAGAAAGGATGGGACTTAAGCGTCCCTTCAGATTAACTGTAAAGATTGAGATGAAGGAATAGCGACAACAGATTGTAGTTTTAGTCTTGAGAGGAGGAGACTAAAAAGGAAGGGAAGGATGTGAGGGAGAGAAAAAGCATGGTCATAGCTGACTTTATTTGTTGAGCAGGAGATTGGTGGTGGTGACTGGATGATGCTGGTTTTGTGTAATTAATGTTAGATGTTTTTTGCTTATACTTGAGATGGCTATATGCCATCACGGCCTTGCTCCTAGAGCAGTCCGTAAGTCACTTGGTGAAGTGGGATGGAATATGGATGTCTAAGAGGTGCGTTTTAGTGGGGTGGGTCACCGTGGAAGAGGGAGAGAGGAAAGTTTTAAATGGGTAATAATATAACCTTGAACAAATTAGAGGAAGAGACTAAAGTAATGTTAAGATAGAAATGCATATACATATATATACACATACCCACATATACGTATATAAAATATATATATATATATATATATATATATATATATATATATATATATATATATATATATATATATATATATATATATATATATATATATATATATATATATATATATATATATATGCATATATATATATATATCCATAAAACACATCAAAAACCATAATTTATTCAAGGAGAAATACGTTTCGCATATATGTACTATGTGCATCTTCAACCTCAAGCAAATATAACAAATTTCTTTCAAATTTACAAAACTATTTTTTAAAAAGATGAAGTTAAGAGAAAAAATTTATTTACAAAAGTTAAAATTAATATAACTTGAAACGTATACAGTAAAAAGAAACCAGTGCTCAACAAACCATTCAAAGGAGAACGAGAAGAAAGAATAAAGAAGACCTGACCCCACCCTACGACTTCAGTTATGCTAGATAAAGAGGAGAAGCGGAAACGTTAGAGTTCAAAGAAGGAACAAGCCGCTTGACGTATAAGGACTCAAGGGTGGTTAGGTAATCACTATGGCTTGTTCCACCAATAATACAGAAATGTTTTTTATTTATTTCGATTTTTCATACGGAGGCATGGTTCTTGATATTAGAAAATTCTGGTTTACTAAGTTTCTGACCCGTTCTAAAACTGTATCCCACATGGCTACAATATCTTATCTGCAGTCACTTACGGCAAGATCCAACATAAATACGGAGACATCCCGGGCACTTGAATTTATAAATAATGTTAGATCTCATGAAGGCCTGCAGTTTGTCCTTATAGCCAAAGAATACACCAATCTTGAGTGGATTGATTGGAATAAATTGTATCTTAAGGCAGCCAAATTCTCGTTCAATTATTTAAGTTTAGCTGAAAATTTGTTGTCATAAATAAACGGGATTGTTGCATATATTTTTTTCTTTAAGACATTATCCACCAGTGACCTTGACCACCTCGAGGAAGTTGGAGAAACTGACCTTAAAGGAAGAAAAAGCCAAATGTGACTCGGATTTCTTACAATACTGTCTTTTAAACGGAGTACACCAGAAGTTCGTCAGATTCGAGCTCTACAAGACCTCGTTATATCGCACTGAATTCTACAGAAACGCCCTGGACGAGCTACTTAAGAAGGAGATTGAGACGAAGCGAAAGCTTATTGAGAGTACTCATACGACTCTCTGCCAGCCACGAGAACAACTATTTCAATATTTATCAATTATTGACCGTTTTTTGTATCAGAAACTTTTTTATGATTTTGTAAAAGATTACGTCTCCTCTGTACAACTGCGTCATCAAAAGAAACTAAAAGCCCAAGGTGTTGTTATTCCTAATTTTAACCATAGAAATTACTGTATTTTTAACTTTTCTAACTGTGCTCTCTCCAAACGAGAGGAGTTCTTGTTAGCGTTTGGCTTGGATTTTTGTTTACCATCCTACAGACCTAAGTATGCAGACTTCTTTTTTCCTTTCAAAATGCCTTTTCAGAGACTCTGGGTTTAAATTTGGACAAT
Source organism: Macrobrachium rosenbergii (assembly GCF_040412425.1). Lineage (NCBI taxonomy): Eukaryota > Metazoa > Arthropoda > Malacostraca > Decapoda > Palaemonidae > Macrobrachium > Macrobrachium rosenbergii. The sequence goes on from NC_089786.1 coordinate 18,470,935, forward strand.
GACTTGAGTGGTTTACAACATAAGCTATTTTTTCTCTTACATAAGACTTATACCAAATTAAAAGTGTCTTGGACCCCGTTCTTCAGGAAAGAGGATTTGAATATCTTACAGAAGCTGGGCAAACGGCATAGTTTGGTTATTTGCAAACCAGATAAAGGAAAAGGTGTTGTACTTCTTAACAAACAAGACTATATTGATAAGGTTAATAACATTCTTGCAGACAACACCAAATTTCAATCACATGGAGAACCAAACTTCTTGGACATTTACAAAAGAGAAGACAAAATTAACAGGTTTTTGAGAAAATTAAAAAATGAGGGTATTTTAGATGAAGTTACGTATCAGAAACTATTTGTGACAGGTTCTTCTTTTAGCATTCTCTATGGTCTCCCTAAGATACATAAGGAAGGAGTTCCTATCAGACCCACCATAGCAGCCTATAATACCCGTTATTATACAATATCAAAATACCTTGTTTCGTTTGTGATTGATTTCGCTTACAACCAATTTTCACTTAAAAATGGTTATGAGTTCCAGAAACAAATAAACCTACAAGATGGTGATCTATACATGGCAAGCTTCGATGTAGAATCTCTTTTTACAAATGTGCCTCTGAATGAAACTATCAGCATTATTTTAGACAAGATTTTTTTTCATATCGATCGTATAGTTTTTCATGGTTTTAACAGACAACTTTTTAAGACGTTGCTTGAGCTTGCTGTGCAAGACTCAATGTTTGTTTTTAATGGTCAGCTCTTTTCGCAGGTCGTTGGAGTTGCCATGGGCTCCCCATTGGGACCTGTGTTTGCTAATATTTTTAAGGCTTTTTTAGAAGAAACCTTTTTTAACTCACTGTCCGGATGTGTGTAAACCTGTCTATTATAGACGATATGTTGATGACACATTTGCATTATTCAAGGAACCTCGTCATAGAGAGATGTTTCTGGACCATATTAATAAGCAACATCAAAATATAAACTTTACCATGGAAAAAGAAAGCAACAACTCTTTACCTTTTTTAGATATCAATGTAGCAGAGACAATGGTGAATATACTACATCTGTGTATAGGAAAAAACGTACACTGGCCTTGCTAACAACTTCTATAGTTCATGCTTTAAGAACTTTAAACTAAATTCCATATACTCTTTGGTTTATAGGGCTCTTCGTTATTCTTCGAGTTGGTCTCTTTTTCATAATGAGATTTTATTTTTAGTCAAATTTTTCTTACAGAACTCCTATCCTGAAAAAATGGTTTTTAAAGTCATTAACAGACTGCTGTCACAAGACTTCTCTAATCCGACACCCTCTTATAATGTCTTAAAGAAAAATATATATGTAACAATCCCGTTTATTTCTGACGACAAGTTTTCAGCCAAACTTAAACAAATAATTGAACAGGAATTTGGCTGCCTTAGGATACAATTTATTCCAATCAATCCACTCAAGATCGGTGTATTCTTTGGCTATAAGGACAGACTGCAGGCCTTCATGAGATCTAACATTATTTATAAATTCAAGTGCCCGGGATGTCCCCGTATCTGTGTTAAGTATACCTTAGTTTTATTAGACCACTGAGCAGATTAACAGCTCTCCTAGGGCTGGCCCGAAGGAATTAGACTTATTTTACGTGGCTAAGACGTGTGCGGACAATTGGCCGACAGACAATTTACCGACAGACAGTTAGCCGACAGACAATTGGCCGACAGGACAATTGGTCGATAAGACAATTGGCCGACAGACAGTTAGCCGACAGACAATTAGTCGATAATGCGTACATTAAATTTATAAAAAAAGAAAGAAAAACATCCAAATGAAAGGAAAAAAATTCAAAGCTAAAAACATAATATTCATGGTTACTATACTATACTAAACTACTTATTTTTGAAATCATTATACTAAATTACTTATTGTTAAGATGGTTATTCTAAACCAATTATTGCTGATATCGTTATGCTAAACAAATACTTTTGAGATCGTTATGCTAAACCACTTATTTTCAAATGCTTTTCCAGACCAAACTTTCATCTTGTTTTTACTAAGTTTATTTTCCAAGCCCTTCAGTATCAGTCATGGAGTTCATCAAAACGGAACGAGGAGGCAAAAAACTTCTTTTCGAGGGATACGCCTACATTATTGATAGAATCAGAGAATCAAAAACGTATTGGAGATGTGCTAATCGTAATAACTGCAATGCAAGATTGACTACGATCGACAAAGTAATTAGCAGAACTCCTTCTGAACACTCCCATCCATCAACTCCTATTGAAAATCGAGCTTTAAAAGTTAAAGAAGAAATAAAGCTTATTGCGGCCCGATCTGAGGTAATGCCGAGCTCTATTATTGATAGTGCAACTTCAGATATCCCTGTGACCATTGCTGGAGCTTTACCAAAAAAGGACTCTCTCAAACGTACAGTGCGACGGAAGAGACCCGGTCTTAAAGAAGATGAGCTATATAAGACTCCGAGAGGTGATAATTTTTTACTCTTTGAAAATGAAGAGGTTTCTATTTTCGGAACTTTGAAAAATCTGGAAATCTTATCCAAGAAAAGTGAGTGGTTCTGCGACGGGACTTTTGACTCTGCACCTTTGGGCAAGCAGCTATACTCGATCCATGCGCTAATTACTGAAAATAAAACAGTGCCGCTACATTATTGCGTGACAAACAGTAAATCTGAAGCGGATTATGATTTAATATTTAACTTCATTAAAGAAGGAAGAAATGTAAATGTGACATCAATTACAGTAGACTTTGAAAAAGCAGCTACTGTATAAACTCCATTAAACGCAATTTTCCTCACGTTTCTATTTATGGCTGTTTTTTCACTTTGGGCAGTGTTTGTAAAATCGAAATAAAGATACAGACTATGGGAGGAACAAGCCATTTTACAATCGTATTTCAACTACCGAGAAAATACATTTATTGTAAAACAGCTACAAGCACTAGCTTTCGTACCACCTGATGATGTACCTTTTTTGTTTGAACAATTTATTAATTCTTTAGATGCACAAACTGATGAAATTTTGGAAGATTTCTTGTCTTATTTTGAGTGTACATGGTTAGGAATCGTGCAGCGTGGTAGACGTAGACGACCTTTATTCGACATTTTGTTATGGTCGTGTCACAACAGAGTGCTGAACGATCTGCCGAAAACCAACAACTCGCTGGAAGGGTGGCACCACGCCTTCAGTAGAAGAGTAAATGTCCATCACCCTAACTTATCAAAATTAATTCAAAAGCTCAGGATTGAACAATCAAGCACAGAAATTCTAATAGAACAGGCATTTTCAGGAGCTGACGTTTCAAGGGAAAACAAAAAATACATTCGTGTTAAGGAAAGACTGAAAAAACTTGTACTCAACTATGACGTCGAAGATGGTTTGCAATTTTTAAGAGCTTGTGCACACAATTTTATCAATTAAATCGTTTTTCTAAATTTTTGAGATGAATATTATGTATTTATCTTTTCATTTGTTCCCTTTTATTTTGATCTTTTAAATCTTTTTTTTTTTATAAATCTTTTGTACGCATAAAGTCTTTTTATGTAAGTTTTAATTTTTTTTAAAACAGCGTGTTTGTATTAACCCTTTTTTTTTAGATCCTTTTTAAGATGAACTCCATGACTGATACTGAAGGGTTTGGAAAAATAAACTTAGTAAAAACAAGATGAAAGTTTGGTCTGGAAAAGCATTTGAAAATAAGTGGTTTAGCATAACGATTTCAAAAGTAGTTGTTTAGCATAACGATATCAGGAATAATTGGTTTAGAATAACAATCTTAACAACAAGTAGTTTAGTATAATGATTTAAAAAATAAGTAGTTTACTATAGTATAGTAACCATGAATATTATGTTTTTAGCTTTGAATTTTTTTTTCTTTCATTTGGATGTTTTTCTTTTTTTTTTAATAAATTTAATGTACGCATTATCGACCAATTGTCCTGTCGGCCAATTGTCTGTCGGCTAACTGTCTGTCGGTCAATTGTCTTATCGACCAATTGTCCTGTCGGCCAATTGTCTGTCGGTTAACTGTCTGTCGGTCAATTGTCTTATCGACCAATTGTCCTGTCGGCCAATTGTCTGTCGGTTAACTGTCTGTCGGTCAATTGTCTGTCGGCTAATTGTCCGACTACCGGCTAAGAACCAATTGGTTACTTAGCAACGGGACCTACAGCTTATTGTGGAATCCGAATCAAATTATAGCGAGAAATGAATTTCTATCACCAGAAATAAATTCCTCTAACTCTTCATCAGCCGGCCGGGGGAATTGAACTCCGGCCCATCGAGTGACAGTCCGAAGCTCTACCGACTCAGCCAACGAAGGGCTATTGGATCTTGCCGTAGGTTACTGCAGGTGAGATATTGTAGCCATGTGGGATACAGTTTTAGAACGGGTCAGAAACTTAGTAAACCAGAATTTTCTAATATAAAGAACCATGCCTCCATATGTAAAATCGAAATAAATAAAAAAACATTTCTCTATTATTGGTGGAACAAGCCATAGTGATTACCTAACCACCCTTGAGTCCTTATACATCAAACGGCTTGTTCCGTCTTTGAACTCTAACGTTTCCGCTTCTCCTCTTTATCTAGCATAACTGAAGTCGTAGGGTGGGGTCAGGTCTTGTTTATTCGTTCTTCTCGTTCTCCTTTGAATGGTTTGTTGAGCACTGGTTTCTTTTTACTGTATACGTTTCAAGTTATATTAATTTTAACTTTTGTAACTAAATTTTTTTTCTCTTAACTTTATCTTTTTAAAAGTTTTTTTTGTAAATTTTAACGAAATTTGTTATATTTGCAGATTGAAGATGCACATAGTACATGTGCGAAACGTCTCGCTTGAATAAATTATGGTCTCTTTGATGTGTTTTATGGACCCTGCTGTATGACTTTATATATCTTCGCCTGGAATCCTTATATGTATATATACATACATACATACATACATACATACATACATACATACATACATACATACATATATATATATACATATATATATATACATACACATATATACATATACACGCACATACATACATACACGTGCACAAACACATACATACATGGGTAGCCCATGCAGATTCTGGAAAGGTCTCAGTGGAGATGAGTTGGTTGCATCCATCAGGAAAGTAAATGCTTGAGAAAACATTTTGCACAAGGTTAATGTGTATTGCATGAGACCTGTTGTTGTTCACCTGTGTGGTGGATAGGAACAGAGGAACGCTGAGAATTCTTCAATGTTTTCAATTATGTGAGATACTAGTTTGGTGTTTGTTAGTGGGGCCTCTGTGAATTTCTGCCTCAGCAGAAAAGTCTCCTGGCTGTGTAACAGGTAATGATCTGGTGGCTGATCCACTGCTTGCTCACAGTATATGCATGCTCTGTTTTCTAGATTGATTAACTGCCAGGTGCACATATAAACTAACCATAGCTGGCTGATGATGACTGCGAGTCTTCTGGGTGTGTTCCTGGAAAGAGAAAACCTTTGTAATTTGCTGTTTTCTACATATCATTTTGCAGACCTGGATCCTTGGAGAAGTACCTGATGAATTTCGCTGCAGGTTTCCTTTTGGCAGTACTTGAAAATTTTTTGTTTCTTTTGCGTGAGGGACTGATTTAGAGCAATACTGATTGTACTGCATTGCAGAGTGCTTTTTGCAAGTTGATCTGCCTCTTCATTTCCTTCGATTCCTATGTGACTGGGAATCCAATTCAGTGTCACTTGCCTTCCATTGCTCTGATGAGCAAAGGCTGCAGCTTTTATGCTGGTTAGGATGTGAACATTGTCAGTGTGTGACTGATTCTTTATAGCAAGAATCGCACACTTTAAATCTGTGTGCATTGTTGTGTTTCCCTCCTGGTTTAGAGAATCCTTTAGTGTCTTCTGGATGCCATCTAGTTCCGTTTGCAGGGTGGAGGCAGTGTTTGAAAGTCTCCAGCTCGCTTTTAGGAGGAGGAGACAACTGCTGCAGCTGCAGCTGGTATATTTTGGTCCACTGACCCATCTGTGTAGTAGACATTAGGAGCAGATGTGTTGTTTATGGCTGTTTGTGCAGCTTGTCTGAGTTGTGCCGGAGTGCAGTGTTGCTTCTTTGTTTGCCGGGAGAAGAGTGAAATGGAATTTGAAGGGGATGGGAGTCCAAGAAAGGGGCTCGACATAGTTGCCACTGCAGCAGCAGCTTCTTGCATGTTGGCCCTTCTCAGAGTGGCAAGGAGGTTCCCCATATAATTCCTGGGAGGACTGAGTTCCTCATGCAGGTTTAAGATTCTTGCTATTTTGTTTCTCAAAGGGCAATCCCTACCACTTTTCAAGGTTTTGACTATGGTGAGGGCATTTCTTTGATCAACTCTGCATGGGAGAGGGAGAAGGTTGGTTTCTGCTCTGAGTAGGCAGAGTTTTGTCCACATTGGGGCCCCTGCAATGATTCTCATTGCATTGTTTTGAATCACTTCAAGTGAGCAGACCTGAGGGTGTGTCATCTTTGTGAGTGCCAGCACTGTATATTCCACTACAGAGCAGGTGGTTTAAATGTAGAACGTAGATGACTTGATGCACCTTGGTGAAGTAAAGTGATTCTTTTCATCGCATTTAGGCGACATATGGTCTTCTGCTTCAAATGTAATTCATTTGCTGGTGAGAGTTTGTGATTTATATTCACTCCCAGGTACATGAAGTCACTCACCCATTCTATGGGTTTTCCCATGATGGAGAGATTATTGGGTGGGCGGGTGTGCTTAATGGTCATAGCTTTAGTTTTGTCTGTGTTGATTTTGAGGCCGAGTTCTTTGCACTTACCTTCAATCAGGTATAGTGATTGCTGTGTTTTCTGCAGTTGAATGTCTTCTGGTTGCTGGGGGCATACCCGGCAGACATCACCTGCATAAATGAAGATTTCTACTCCTTTGGGTAGCTTCAGTGTAGCAAGATTCTCCATGAGGACATTAAAGAGAAAGGAACTAACTATTCCTCCCTGCGGCATCCCGTTTTCATGTTCAATGAACTCAGAGTGGGCTCCTTGAAAGTAGACTCTCCCTTCTTGATTCTGAGTGTACTTTTGTGTCCATGCCAAGAGATTACCCTTTATGCCTATTTGAGCAAGTGAGGAGAGTATGACAGTGAAATTTGCCAACTCCTAGGCTTTCTCAAGGTCGAGGAAGACAATTAAGGCCTTCCTTTCATTTGCTGTGGATAGGACATCAGTTATGCATTCTCGAGTTCCAATTCCCTTCCTGTATGCATAGATACGTGGATGTAGAGGGCCTGCTTTCCAGAGTAGTCTGTTGAGGACCATCCTCTCAGCTACTTTTTCAGTGCAGCTAATTAAAGCAATGGGTCTGTAGGTGCCTGGTTGTTTTGGTTTGGGAATTGGGTTCATGTCCTGATGATTCCATTTCCTCGGTCTGACTCTTTCGACACAGGTCTTGTTGACTAGCATTAGGTATACTGTCTTTGCAGCTTTGCCCATATTCTTGAGCATGCTGTAGGTTATAAGATCAGATCCAGATGCAGTATCCTTTGCTTTCTTTAATGCAAGGTTTAATTCCTCCATGGTGAGGGGAGTGTCTGTTTGGCCATGGGTGTTGCAGGCTTCCAGCACACATCTGCTTCTGAGAGGTTCAAATTTAACAGTCTTTGTTCTGTTGGCAAAATGCTGGGTGACTCTATCAGCTTCGCTTTGTGGGTGAGAGTGAGGGATGTTTACGAAATTCTTTTTGTCAGAGACTTTGCTGAACCAGTTCCACAGTTTGGCTATGGGTGTGAGGTGATGCACTGGTCCACACCATTGAAACCAGGTTTCCTGTCTCACTTCTTTGGACACCTGAGCAGCATGAGCTGAGACTTCAGTCAGTGTGGCACGCAAGCTTTCTGTTCTGTCTTCTGAAGAGTTTCCTCACTCAGTTTACTCTTTTGTTCATCTCCTTTATCTGAGGGTTGTAGAACCAGGCATCTTTGTGGTTTGTATTTGTGGTAGGTATTTCTTTTTTGGTATGGACGCTCTAGCGGCACTAGTTATGTTGTTGCAGAAATCTTGTAGAAATGTGCAAACATCCTGTGGAATTTGATTTATGTATTCTGTGGACCAGGTAGTCATGTGATTTTCAAAGGAATTCCAATTTGCGAACTCAGGGTTCCATCTTGGAGGGGGAAGAGGACGGGGAGGGAGCCTCCTTAACTATAGTGCAGTTCCTATGTTGCTCCTTCTTGCAGGTTCCTGGAGACCAGAGTGAGGTCCAGCCTGCCACCATGTACAGTAGATGTGTGGGCTCATTACAATTGTTCAACAATTTTACTTCAGGAATTCCTGGAGAAGAAAGTGCATGTAGCATCCTGCAGGGTTTGTTTGTTGTCTGGACTTAAGGGGTGATGTGCATTGAAATCACCTGCAATAAGGGTATTTTCACTGAAGGCTGCATCAAAAAGTGCATCTGCTTCTAGGGTGCTATTTGGTGCTCTGTAAACATTGTGGATTTCAAGGGTTTTGCCCTCTAGATGGGCACAACCTTTGAAATCCACAGGATTTTAACGCTTACTGTTTCTGCTTCTGGTCTGCAGTCAATGCTTGGAATCTGGGAGGAGGGAATACTGTTTTTGGCCAGTGTTAGGAGCCCTCTTTTAGTGTCAGTATGAGGTGTCCAGTATACAGTGTATCCTCTGAAGGAAAAGGACAGGTTTTGCCTAAGGAGTGTTTCTTGCAGAGTGATGATATCATGGTTTCCTAGGGATGTTTGCGACTGCAGTAGTGCAAATTTGGTGCATATGCCGAGAATGTTCCATTGAAGTATTTTCAGCAGTTCCCTGTTGTCACTGAGGGGGGGAAAATGGGTTTATGTCAGAGCTGGTGGTGGAATCGGTGTCACTGTCTGTGTTCATGAATTTGCTTGTTTGGTCACTGCTTTATTGATGATCTGACTGGTGGCTTTTTCAATAAGGGTTTGGTCGAAAGGGATTTGAGCTAACTCAATGAAGGCAGTCATGACGTTTTTCATGAGGTGTATGATTTCGTCCTTGTTGAACCTGCAAGTCTCTGGGTTGTCTGTGTTGCAGTCTCTGGTGATACGAGTGCATCTTGTGTATGGAGCAGAGGAATATCTGAGGCATGTTTTGTTGCGGGGGCTGAGGGTGTCTGGAGAGACGGGGTTGTATGGTTCAGTGGAGGGGGATAAGGATGGAGGGTGTCAGACGAGAAGGAGAGGTTGGAATGTAGGGAGGGTGGGTGGAGAAGGAGGGGGTAGCTTGGGGGGGGGTGTGATGGGTTGGGGGGGAAGGGTAGCCTGGGAGGGGAGGAAGAGGGCCATGCTGTCTAGAGTGTTGGGGTTGTCTCTGTGGTTTTGGAGGGAGAGGGAGGTTTCGAGGAAGTGGATTAGGAAGAGGAGGGTAATGATAGGAAGGAGTTCATGCAGGTGGAGGGGGAGGAGGGTTTTGTCCTTTGTCTTTCATGCGTGCAATGCACTGGAGCCAGGCAGGTCATTTCTTCTGCCAGGCATGGTGTTTTCCTTTGCATTTTGGGCAACATGCGAGGGTTGGGAGTCCAGCTTTGAATTTGGCAAGACAGGTTTTTGTTGGGTGTCGGCGGCTGCATATGACCCCTGTGCATCATTCCTGGTGGTGCCCGAAGCATCTTAATGGTTCTGGGGTGTAGTCTTCCATTGGGAAGAGTCCCCAGATTCTTAGGTTGACCTTAGAGGGTATGGGTCCTTTGAAGGTGCATATCACCTTCTGAGTAGGGTGGTTTGACTTTGTGCTATTGCACCTCTCTGCACTCATAATGAAGGGCTGGCTCTCAAGAGGGGTGAGTAGCAACTCGGCTGGGTAGTTGCAAACTACTGCTTTCATCAACCATTCCGCAGGGTCAAGCAGAACAAACTCAGGGGTGTTTTTTTAAGAATTCCACTGTTTCCTGATTCTTTGGGGTTATTGTAAAATTTCCCTTCAGGTTGGGTTTGACTGTCATGATCAGTGATGGGTTTGCTGTTTCTAGGTCAGCTACCTTTACATAAGAAAGTGCTCTGAATTTTGGCAAATTATTATCACACGATTTTGTCACAAGTTTGTTCCCAGGTTTTGGGATATGAAAAGCTATAAGGTGCTACCTTTGTATAGGTTTTCTTCCGGTGAACTGTTGTCCAGAATCCTTCGTTGTCTGAAGTGGAGGGCTCCTCAGTTATGTGCTGGTCAGGTGCTGGATCTTCTGTGTCTGGGGTTCTCATGGCAGTGTCCATTTCCACAGAAGTTGGGATAATTTCGTCATCCGATTTGTCCGAGTCCATGATCCTTCTCCTGGTGGGGTCTGGGGAAGTGGGGAGGGTGAGGGAGGAGCGGGAGACAGATCTCTTCCTCGACATCTTACCTGTTCGAAAAAGGTAAAAAAAAAGAAACACACACACACACTACACAAGTTATGACAAAATTGTCTATTCTTCACTGTTCACAGAAAGTTCGTTTTCCTTATCACACAATTTCACAAGTCACTGAAATTTCTCCAACGCTCTGATCGTCGGAGAAATCACGAAAAAAATTATCCTTGGCTGGTAAGGCACACTGTTGCACAACACAGCAGTGGGAGAGCACAAGGCAAACTCTAAGAGGAGATGTTCTTGGTGAGAAAGCTTGACCGAGACTGAATGGAATGGGGTTGTCAGACCGTATTTATAGTGTCCCATGTGTTCCGTGTTGTGAGGGGTGAATTTTCATTGGCTGCTTCAGGGGATTAAGTCGCTGGGACAAACCATCTCCCAGAGATTGATGCTTGCACTGGTCTCCTCATGCGGACGTTGGAGACTGGGGAGTTAGTATAGGGAAGGTCACTGTTGGTAGATTGGGGCACCACCTGACTGGTTCATTCGTCCAGCTCTGGGGTGCTGGCGGGCGGTGCCCTAAGTGCCGCCGTCGGGAGGAGGGACGTCTCCTGCCTTGTGTTGTGGCTAGGTCTCTCCTTTACAATGTGTAGGACCTCCAGGAGGCGGAGGTGGCGGTGGTCTGTCGCCTTATCAATAATTCTGATATTAGGAATTATGTCCTTTTGGTTTATTCTAATATTGTGAATATTCTTGGCGTGATTATGGATGGCACCTTCCTGAGAGTGGCAGGAGATCCTTTAGAAAATCTCATTGTGGTCATCCCAATGTAGGGGCTGGGGCATTCCCAAACAGGGCATTTGTATTGGCACACCACACTGGTTTTCTTCAGGGGGCCCTGCACTGCGGGGGCCGGGTTGTTTTTCATGATCAGGCAGTTGGTCTTCTTGCTTTTGTAATAAATTACAAATTTAACATTTTTTGCAGGGTCCAGATGGGTGACGTTTCCTTTTATTGTACTGTGAAGAGCTCGCTCGTCCTCTTTGTATTTCCTGTGAACACTCCATTGTAAAAGAGAGTGACGTCTTCAAGGGCGGTGGGGCGAGGCTCTTGCTGGTACCATTTGTCAATACTCCTTCGTATGCACTTTGTGATGTCCCAGTTGGAATACCCATTGTTAATTAAAACCTGGCAACACGTTCTGACTCGGTGTGTGTGTCCTTCCAAGAGGAGCAGCGTGAGAGAGCTCTTCTGATGTAAGCGCTGATGGCAGTGTGCTTGTATCTCTCTGGACACTCGCTCTCACCATTCAGGCACATGCCCAGGTTCGTGGATTTTGTATAAACTTGCGTTACGAAGAGCTCCTCTTGTTGCTCGACAAGGACATCAAGGAAGGGGAAGCGACGATCACGGTAATGTTTGATGGTAAAGTTGAGGCTACCGCGGTCGTGGAAGGCTTGTTGCAGGTGTTCTATTTCTAGCAACATGCCGGCGCTTATGAAGGTGTCATCGATATACCGGACATATATCGAAGGTTTCTCGATGGCGGCGAATACCCGACGTTCCACAGCACCCATGTAGAAATTCGCGAAAAGCCATCCAAGGGGAGAACCCATTGCTACACCATCTTTTTGTACGTACATATGGCCTCTGTGGGTGGAGAAAGGGGCCTTTTTTTTTTTTACAAATCTCGAGGAGTGTTCGGAGGGCATGCTATGAGATGTTTAGTGGGGGCGCAGAGTTGTCTCTATATACACGATCCAGAATTATCTGGATTGTTTCATCCACGGGAACGTTCGTGAAGATGGACTCCACGTCCATCGATGCAATAACTCCTCCCGGGGATGTCGTTCTCAGGGCTTCCATAAACTCGGCAGAAGACTTCAAACTGTGGTCATCAAGAACGTAAGGGGTCAAAATAGCATTCAATTTCTTCGAGAGCTGGTACGTAGGGGCAGGAATCTGGCTAATAACAACATTGAAAAAAATAATAGCAGTTTAAAATTATGAAAAGTAAATTAATAAAGTAATGAAAATAAAAACAATAAAAATAGTAAAATACAGAATAAAACTTTAATAATAAAAAAAAAAAAAAAAGCAAAAATTAAAAAAATGCTAAGAAATCAACAAAAGATAATAAAAAAGAAAAATAAAATGAAAATGAAAATGATGAAAAGAAAATAAAAAAATAAAGAAAAATATAAAACAAAACTAAAATTAAAGCAAAAAATTAAAATATTACGCAAAAAATAAAAAAGTTAAAACATAAGAAAATATAAAAAGAAAAAGAAAAATGAAGATAAAAAAATATGTGAAAGCAAAAGTGAGAAGTTTTATATAAAACAAAATACAACTTCAAAAAATTAAAATAAGAAAAAACATGTAAATTTATTAAGGAAAATATAAATAGTAAATGAATAAAAAACAGAAATCAATAGAAAATTTAAAATAATAAGAGGTATAAAACAAAAAAAATAATAACAGAATTCGAATAGAAATTAAATTAAAACAGTGATAAATAAAAGAGGAGAATATAAATAAAAGTACAGAAATAAAAAAAAAAAACATAAAAACATCATTGAATTATTTATAATAAAATATATGTAAAAACAATATCAACAAAAATTAAATATTAAAAAAAATTGAAATAAAAATAAAAATAAAAATAAAAATCATTAAAATATAGAAATTTAAAAATAATAAAAATAACGTGAAAAATAATTAAGAAAATTAAATTTTACAAAAATAATTAAAATAATAATGAACGTAAATGGAAAGAAAAAATCAAAGTTAAAGTAACTAGAATAAAATAGCATATAAACAAATAAAACCAAAAAAACTAAAATAATGTTAAATTTTATATTAACCAAAAAATAATACTGAGAAAATGAAAAAAATATACAAAAAGTAAAAATAAAAAATAAAAATGAAAAATAGAAAAACAATTAATAAAATACAAGTAATAAGAACAAATGTATAAATAAAAATTTAAATGAAAACAATGGAAATAAGAATAGCGATAATAAAAATAGCAATAGAAATTTACAAATATAAATAAAAATTATAAAATACAAAATCACAATAAAATAATTGAATACAAAAAATTGATACAATAGTAAAAAAAGAAAAGTATGAATATAGTAAGATAAAATAAATAAAACCCTTGAGAGTAAAAAATTAATAAATAGTAAAAAATACAATAAAAATAAGTGAAATAAAACAAATATAAATAATAGAAAGAATCACATCAGGGTTATGAAATTATTAAAATTAAAATTAGCAATAAAATAAAAAAATACAATTGACAATAAAATATCAGTGAAAAAAATTTAAAAGAACAAAAATAGAAATATTTTATTTTAATTAAAAATGTAAATACAAAAAATAAAATATTTTTAAAAATAAAATAAAATAAACATAATAACTGTAATGAGAATATGAAAATACAGAAAAAAATAAAAATAAAATTAAAAATACTACAAATTGGAAAAATTATAAACAAAAATTATAATAAAAATGCAAGTAATGAAAACAGGAAAAAATATTAATAAAATAAAGAAAAAAAAAACAAAAATATAATAACAATGAAAAAAATAAAAATCAACAAATTATTATCACAACCAAAATAATTAAAATAAAATGAAAAAGTAAAATAGCTAAAAATAACAAATATCAAAGCAATAACAATAAAATTAAGTAATAAAATAACACAAAAATTTAAAAAATCGAAAATAAAAAATAAAATTAAAAGACTGATAATCATAAAATAAAAATGGAACTAATAAAAGTAATTTAATAAAAATAAATACACAAGGAAAATTAAAAAATCAAATTAATACAAATGCAGACTATATAAAAACAAAAAAAATTACACATATAAAAATAAAAAAAATAAAATTGAGAACTGTACAAAAATAATACGTCAGAAATAAAACAAAAAATAATAAAAATCAAAGGAAAAAATCAAATAAAGTTACAGAAAATAAGAATAACAAAAATACGGATATAAGACTATAAAAAAAAAAAAAAAAAATAAAAATAAGCGAAAAAATTAAAATAAAATTATACAGAAAATATGTAAATAAAAAACTATATATAAAAATAACAAAAAGTAGAAATAAAAAACTAAAATTATAATTATAAAACTGATAAAATTATGCATAAAAGTATTAATAGAAATAAATATATTCATAAGAATTATAAAAAAGTAAATCTTGAAAATATAACAATAATATGAATAAATGACAAGCAATATATAAATTGAAAATTAATAAACATAAAAAATAACAAAATGTATAAAAAGTAAAAATATAAAATATAATAAAAGCAAAAAATAGAAACATTAATGTGAATCAATATAAAAGTAAAACTAGTGAAAAATAAAAAAAATACATTACTAAAAATAAGATTAATGTCAATAAAAATAAAAATTCATAGAAATACTAAGAATATTTTTATTTTAAAATATCAAAATTATTAACCCAAAAGAACAAAAATGAAAAAAGGAAAAATATAATAATAATAATAATAATAATAATAATAATAATAATAATAATAATAATAATAATAATAATAATAATAATAATAATAATAATAAAATTTAAATAAAAAATGGTTAAACCTTGTAAAAATTAAAGAATAAACATACGATATAATGAAAATAAAAAGGAAAATAAAGGAATAAAAATAGAAAAACTTTAATAAAAGTAAAAATAAAAAAAATAAAACAAAAAATAAAAGTTAAAAAAATGTAAAATATAAAACAAAATTATTAAAAATAAAATAAAAATCATTCATACGGAATAAAAATTTACTGAGGCTTCATATTCGTGAGAAATCACCTTTCCATCTTGTTGATGGGCTTTAGAACTTAATGATACTTATGGCGGATTTGAAACCACATTAAAAGCGAACCAAAATGAGAAATATGACATAATCGCGATTCAGATTTCTACGTCAGATAAGAACGCAACAAATGCCATCCTGAACCCCAACAAGAAGAAGGAAACGTGTTATGAACCACTTTTGGTTCTACAGGTTTCATTACACTGGAATGGCTGGAGGGACCGGGGACAAGCCAGAGGAGGGTGCAAAATAAATGCCAAAAATCCTTAAGTCTAATTTATTACATACAAATTTACATATTTACAACTGAGTACAGGTTTTAGATGGCAAAAAGACAATAAATGATCATTAACATAAATACCATTTCAGCACAAACAAATGACCATTAAATAATTTACAGTAGCCAGAGAACAATAATAAACATTTATAAATGCAAATAAATACTTAACAGCAGCCATAAAAATCAAAGAACATCAAATTCAAAATAAATGTAAACAGCAAATTTCCAGAGCCATACACTTGCTCTACACCACTAAATAATGAAACAGACAATCATAATAACATGTTCAATGGAATAAACTCAAAGATAGGCAGTATAACAATAACGGTGACATATCACCAAAGCAGCATAACCAGGATAAACATAAGACGTAATCGGTGATTCATCAAACACAGCAATTAGCTGTCAAAACAGGAACGCCTCATCCTCAGCACAGATGAACTCGCCGACTCGTCGAGACAGTCTTTTACCGTCGCAATATCCTCTCGCTGCTACTCCAGAAGTCAAATCACACACGTAGAGGACCTCACCCTCCCGCCGAAGTAAACAGGTCCATAACCCCTGCTACCAAACAAAGTGACTTCCTGCTGCTCTATCAAAATATGCTGCTGCTGCCTTCTTGGCTGTGTCGCCAAGAACCGATCTGCCTGCCACCCAAAACCTGACTCCCGCTGTCACTCACACCGTGACAGACGAAAACTCGCCAATCTGACGAAAACTCTGGAGGGAAGGCGAAACAAGGAAACTACCTTAACAACATCGTTCCGACAAGGAAACGACCGAACCTGACACATGGCAATAACGCACTTCGAAACTTCACATGAATAAAGAAACTTGGCAAGAATCTGAACTCCATACAACATAAGAACTCATTTCTGATCTCCATATAATATAAAAACTAGGGCACATTGGCAGTCCTGAACTTCATGTGAAATACGGAACATGACAATAACGCAGTTCTGAATTCCATATAAGATAAGAAATATGACTCGAAAGCAATCCTGCACCCCACATTATATAAGAAACATGACAATGATGCAATCTTAAACTCCACATAAAATAAGAAATACAACACGAACGCAGCCCTGAACTCTACATGTGGCAGGAGAGATCAAAAAGACAATTCTGCACTCCACATTCGAAACTCCACATGGGATAGAAAATATGACCCGAACGCATCCTGAACGCCATATGAGAATATGGCATGAGGGCAGCCCTGAACCCCAAATGACACACAAGACAACGATGCAATTCTGAACACTAATTTAGGGTGCGTACCCACCAAGCCATTCAATTCAAATCAATTCAATTCAATTCATTGCCATTCATGAACCATGATGGATCACGTTAATTCCTATGTAAGCGTTCCCACCGCGCCATTCAATTCAAATCAATTCTACTCAATTCCTGGCCATTCACATTCAGTGATGCGTTTGGTTCCATTTTTCATCATTGAATGACAATCATCCGACTGCAATAATACAAATATGGCAGTAATTTAGCCTACAGGTATATTTCCTAATATTTATATTTTTATTATTTTCAATGATAACTATTAAACAATATGTAAATAGTAATATTCTACATGAATCACACATGTATTAAACGTGTTTTGTTCGCGTATTGAACGCGTACTTCTCGTTCATTCAGTGCCCTCACAGAGCAACCGCTTCAGCTAGCTTGTGGACGTGGTGAGCGAAGCATGAACCTGGAATTCCTTATAAACTCGATACTCATCCATCTGGTTCGGCCAATGTCAAAGTAAGGAAATGGGTATTCTACGACACAATGGTATTCCTCACACCTTATGTGGCACCCCGTGCCACATCTAGCAATGTACCGCCACCCCTTGAGGAAATAAATACTGAAATCATTGATACGGATGATGCTGCACTTAATGATACTGACAGTGCGCGTTCAGTAGGAAACAGGTAATGTGGATGTTTATGAAGAGGGAAAGTAGTTCATCTGCTATGAAGCAGCCATCATCTACAGCAAAGAAAAAACTGCCACCAGAAACGTCGCTGTGAGCTTCAAAGTGATGTAGATGAGTAAATCGTTGGGGAGTTGCAAAAGATGCGAGAACAAGCAATTAGTAGAAATGAAACAGAATCAGACTCAGATCGTCATTTTCTGTTAAGTCTTCTCCCTCTCATGAAACAATTGTCAGCTATGGATAATCTTGACATTAGAATTGAAATCCAGGAGGCTTTCGTAGAAAACTCGCAGCAGTGTAGCTACGGTTACCGTACTGCCTCACTGCAAAAACCGTCTAAACAATCAACATATGCTCAAGAAACACCATCAACATATGCTCAAGAAACACCATCACCATATGCTCAAGAAACACCATCACCATATGCTTATGGAAACCCCATCACCATATGCTCATCAAACGACGTCAGCATATTGTCATGAAACGACAATATGGTCATGAAACGACACCAGCATATGCTAGTAAAGTGTTGTTTGAAGTAACTTTCTTTAATTGCCCTGTAATTTTCATTTTATATTATTATTTTACGTTATGTAATTAAAGGGTAATATTTTCTTCTATAATCCCCTTTATTGGTAGTTCAGTTCAATATATGTACCTAATTGGAATATTAACACCATTAATTGTATCCATCAATAATGTACCTAATTGGAATATTAACACCATTAATTGTATCCATCATGTAACAATATTGGAAGAATAAACATCAGAAATAAAGTCTGTCTCACTTACAGCTACATTATTATTAAACGCTCACCAATTCATAAGGGAATAATTTTAAATTCTTCACTTACCTTAGACAAACCGAGTCTTTCTTCCGGTTGAATAGCACGACGGTAATTCGTGTTTTGTTTCTCAATGGAGGGTCGAACAACTCAACCAACATCTTAAACTGTTCGTTGTTGATCCTAAAGAAGTCATGAAACTTTTCTGAGTTGTTCACCAAATCTGGGAACAAATGAGCAAATGCTCCAAAATCAGCTCTCCTACAATTTATGGGATGCACCCACATTTGTGTCCTCCGCCTCCTTCTACGCCTTTTTAGCAATAACACTGCTATTTCTGCAACGTCAGATGCGTCCATCTCTAAATTTCATACTAGATGACTCATGAATGAGAGGTACGCTGATTGTGGTGGTTGGAACGATGTTTAGTCAAAATGAATTGAATGAAGTGACTTGAATTGAATTTATTTGAATTGAATGGCTTGGTGGGTACGCACCCTAAATGGTATAGGGAACATAACAAAATACGTAATCCTGAACTCCATAGTAAATATGAACTATGACACAAACGCAGCCCTGAACGCCAAAGATGATAAAAAATGTGACACCAACGCAGTGCTGAACCCCATACGAGATACGAAATACGACACAAACGCAGTCCTGAAGGCTACTGAAGATACCAAAAGGATAACGTTGGCAATGCAAGATTTCATGATTATTATTATTCAGAAGATGAACCCTATTCATACAGAACATGCCCACAGGGACCATTGATTTCAAATTCAAGCTTCCAAAGAATATGGTATTCATTATGAAGAAGTAAGAGGAGGTAAAGGGAAATACAGAAAGAACAGATCTTGCTTATCAAAAAAAAAAAAATTAAAATTTAATAAATACACAAAAAATGTATTAAAATGCAAAGAGAATAGTATTACGGCAGCAATAAATTGCATCTTCGCTTGAACTTTTGAAGTTACTCAGGGAGACTCCCAGTCCAACGGTGTGAAGATTAAAGGACCTCTGGAACTGATAAGTTCTACAGAGCGGCACATTTACTGCATATTGGTGCAGCTGTTCAGCGAATCTGGTTGCTCTCGACAGGAAAAGGGGATCAGGGATCAATTGAGAATGTGAAAGATCTCTGTTGAAATACAACTTGTGAAAAATTTACAAACAAGAGACCATCCGTCGATGGTCCAAGCCATAACTGCTAGTATTAGGTAACAGTAATTTTTTGTGGCAGTTTATATTACTCATTACCTTCCCCGGCCCCCCAACCCTCAGAGTCATTTGAATGTTAATAATATTAGTGTTAAACGTTCCCTAGCGGTAATATTGCACATTTGCCTTCCTTTAACTTTAGAGTCAATTGAAAAAATAGGAATATTAAAGGAAAATAATCCTCATAAGGCTTTTCCGTTAGAAAACTGTAGATCTTTTTTTATTAGGAGAAACTTTTGGAAGTCTGCAGTTGGACTCTCACAGGACGTAACATAGGGATGCGTTTCTTGCTGAACTCAGGTTTTTCAAAGTAGTTTTACCTTACGGTTTTTATAAAGTGTTTAACCGTTGGTCTTTATAAAGCTCATTAAGTAATGGGTTTAATAAAACTTGTTAGTGGTGATACATTTCAACTTCTAGAAAGAAGGAACTAAATTTTGGTAGCAATTATTTTGTAGTTCTTGCAAGCGATTTAAATACTATACTGACGATGTGATTTCTTTACTGGAAATAAAGCTTGGTTGCTCATCCATTTTACCATTTTTATTTACATTTTGCTTTTAAATTTCCAGGGTATCTAGCCAATTTCGCGTTTTTTAATAAAAAAAAAAAAAACCAAGGTTTAAGATTCGTAGCAAAAAATCCGAGTTTCATATTTTTATCTATTTATGTACTAAATTATTAAGTTATTTTTCTTTTTCTTTTCTGGTAACTGATCTCTTCTTTCTGTACTTCGTGTTAGCTTCTGTAAGTAATAGGCCTATCAGATGAGCGTTATAGTGTAAGCCATTCCCGTAGGCTTCTTCCATATAAATACGGGTTTATCTTCTGAATAATAATGATATTGACAATAAAGACAGAGTTAGTAGGTTACAGTGTTCGGTTTTAATCACTCTTCCTTGTCAAACTATAACCTGGCCTTTTGTTCCATCATGAAAATATTGATTTCGAAGCAAAAAGATGCAAGTTCTCCGTCTACCGTCATGAAAGTTTCAAACTCACGTGCACGTCCCAAGGTCGGATAAAAGGGAAGGTTTTATTAAAAAAAAATAGTATTAAGCTCTCCGCCTAGTAGGACATAAGTCTGAGGCACTAGTATCATTAGCAAGTATTGCAAACTTACTAGTTTATATAGCTGTCATGGTGGAGGTGGTTTTGATATCGATTCTAAGTAAAGAATCTGAATTCGACGAGAATATGCACGGCATAGTCGATATCAACTCATCTCTGTCGTGATAGCCTAATGGTTAAATCGACTATTCATCACTGTATCTAAACATAAGGCCCATGTTTGAAATCCTAGCCGAAGCAGATGTATTTATGAGTTTTAATTCCCCTTGGAAGTAAGTTATTTCAGGATATAGTGAATTCTTTTTTAGTTGCCAGAAGCGCAATTATTGTTAAATTTAACCTTAAATAAAAAAAAAAAACTGCATAGGCTAGATGACTGCAATTTGGTATGCTTGATGATTGGAGGGTGGATGATCAACATACCAATTTGCAGCCCTCTAGCCTCAGTAGTTTTTAAGATCTGAGGGCGGACAGACAAAGCCGGCACAATAGTTTTCTTTTCAGAAAACTGATAAGAGTAATTACTTAAAAATTTTCAACTGAAAGAATGATTCAGTCAAAATGACTCCATGCGTAAATCATGCTAAACAGCTAAAATTCATACTTTTGATCTGTCTGCTGATTAATTTTTATTAAATTATCCAGTTATTCACGTTTATTTATTGGTATTTTCTTATGCATCTTATTCTGGTCCTGCTGCCTTAAATATTTTTAACTTTTTGAAAAGATTTTACAGTTCTACTCAATGGGAGCATGCTAAGTTCATGAATAGCCTTTTGTGCTCGTATTGTAATTAACAATGAAGAGTGAAATTCATCCTAATTATGGAGTCATAATATTTACAAATTATTCAGTTTTCGGGATCGTGCTGAACCCTCTTAATGATTAGGAGTTACCAGTGATAAAGCGTGCATATTTTAAACAATGGTAGGCTACATTGGTACGTTATCCAAAATACGCAGGATAGTGCGTGGACGATTGAATGAAAAAGGATAGCAACAACGCCGACGCCCTGTAGAAGTTCAGTCGTCCGAAGGAAGTCGCCACTGATCTAGTTTCGAGAGCAACCGATGTCACGAGGACTCGGCGATCTGGATTGAAGCAAATCAATCGCCTGAATAACACGTGTTACCATTTCGTGCTTAAGGCGTAATTGAGGACGATCGATTTCCGCCTCCCCATCCTACTCTCGCATTTTTGACACGAAGGATATTTTGAGATCTCGAATGGGAGGGTCCGTTTCACGCGAACTTTCCCTTTCTTTCTTCGCTGGTTTGGTTTCACTGCTTTCGTTTTGTTTGATTGGCTGCTGATTTGTTGGTAGAGTTATTAATGTTTGTGTTTCAGTCATGAATGTTTTTGCTTATATAATCAGCTTTTAGCTGTTTGTACTTCTTCTTCTTCCTTTTTGTTACATGCTTGCGATCTCTTCTGTAGCAACTTGGAACTTGAATACATAAGAAAGTAACATGAAGAAAGAAACCCTAAGAACATTCTTAGCTTGCCTTATTTTAGTGTTTTGAAAACATAAAACCATTGTTAAAACCTTTTAATGTAAACCTCGTTTTTTCTTTAATAACACACTCAAAAGAATGTTAATAAAAAATAGCCCTCTTTTTATGTTGGCCAATCTAGCAAAGATTTAGATGTACGTATTAAGCAACATAAGTATTCAGTCAAAACTGGACAAGCATCCAATGCTATATTCATTCAAGTGAAAACTCTCACAGAATAAATTGGACTGAAAGTTCAGTGATTGCCAGATCGAAAGATTTCTCTTCAGGAAATCTATTGGAGTCCGCTATTATCCAGCTTATTTCCAGTTTTAATTTTAATCTTAGCCCTGGCATGTATTATTTGGACCCTGTATTAGAAAAATGTTCAAGAATGACCTAAAAGATAAAATCACTGATTTAATTACAATTTAGCTACTTGATATATATTTTCTATATATCCGCATGTTTAATATAATTTTTTATTTGTAAAAATGTTCATCTTGCAAAAAGTTATTACTGTTTACAAAAAAAAAGCGAATTATTGTGTTGTACTAAAAAATTTTTTTAGGTGGTCAGTCACGAACCTGTATAATCCTTTAATTGTCCTGTCCCTGCTCCTGAACGGTTGATCCTAATCCTTTGTAAAAACCTTAAATATTTAATCCTGTTTTGGCAGTTCTACTAATTCTTCAATTGTGTTGGATTCCAGGTACATATGTTTCCTTTATAATCCCCATCTGTCATTTATATGAGCTTTCTTTGTAAACATACTTTTATATTTCTTCAGTCTGCTAAGTAAAGGACCTAGCGTTGAAAGGCCTCGCAGCACTCCAGTGTTTCCGTTTCCTTCGTGGATTTTATCTTTATTTATATATTCATCACGTTCCATATTTTCGTGATTCAGTTATACATATATATATATTATATATATATATATATATATATATATATATATATATATATATATATATCACACTACCACATGTGCAAAATAAGAGACGGGGTGTAGGTCCTGACCGGTTTCGACTTTATTTCCAAGCCATTGACGAAGGACTGATACAGAGTATAAGAAATCACAAATATATATGCTACAGGAACAGTACTGATGAACATGCACAAGCGTTAGAGACTACATATCCACCCACAGGCCGGTGTCGAGGTAGGAGTGGCCTTTAAAACTCATTTGGCTAAAAATCACAGTATACTCTCAGGGGACAATACTGATAAACATACCGACCATAGGCGACCTCAGATCCACACCTGTCAGGTGTGGATCTGTTGTCGCCTATGGTCGGTATGTTTATCAGTATTGTCCCCTGAGTGTATATTTTGATTTTTAGCCAAATGAGTTTTGAAGGCCACTCCAACCTTGACACCGTCCTGTGGGTGGATAAGTAGTCTCTAACGGTTGTGTATGTTCGTCAGTACTGTTCCTGTAGTATATATATTTGTGACTTTTAATACTCTGTACCAGCCCTTTGTCAATGGCTTGAAAATAAAGTCGAAACCAGTGAGGACCTTATTTTTACCGGTGGTAATGTGTGATAAATGAATCTCGTACAAAAGTGATTACAATTACATATATATATATATATATATATATATATATATATATATATATATATATATATATATAGAGAGAGAGAGAGAGAGAGAGAGAGAGAGAGAGAGAGAGAGAGAGAGAAAGAGAGAGAGAGAGAGAGAGAGAGAGAGAGAGAGAGAGAGAGAAGAGAGAGAGAAGACGAATTCTAAATATTACCAGTCGCTGGACGTAACACACCAAGTTTGTTGGAATTTGTAAGTGTGCTACAAAACGGTGGCGATATAAAATCCCAACTTAAATATGGAACATCATCTACTGATCTAGCTTTAGCACAACTTTTGCACTTCAACCATCGAAAGAATCCAGCATCTTCAACATTCTCCAGACATTCCAATATATATTTGCAAAAACCAGGAAGCGTCAATTAATTGATACATTCCATCAACATGGAATCAGCATCAGCTATGACAGGGTTCTGGAATTGACTAAATGGGTGTGGAGGAAGTAGTAGTTTGTCCCACTACACTAAGAAAAGGGCTCTTTACAACTTGTGCTGTTGACAATATGGACCATAATCCAAGTGCCACAACTCCACAAACATCCTTCCATGGGACAGGTATATCTTTGTTTCAGCATCTGAGCACTGATGAAAAGGGTGAGGACAGAAACTTGGCCCAAATGATCCAAAGTAGAACAAGGTAAAAAAAAAAAAGTACCTTCTCTTCTTGAATATTACACAAGTGTAACTCCTGCTAACTTTAAACATGAGAATCCCCTCCCTTCATCCAGTGGAAGTGCAGGACACCATGTGTGGCTGCAAAAATGAACGCCATGGCAGGTGCAAGTGCTACAAACCTGGACTTAGCTGCACAGCTCTCTGCAGTTGCACTTGCTAAAACTAATTGATACACAAAATATGTTAGTTTCTCTGAGGAGATACATACTTTTTTATTGTTGGTGGCCATTTTGGAAATATGGTGTTCATATGGTGGCCATATTGGAAAGATGGGTTCACTTTATCTCTTCATGACAGTAAGAATGCCAAAATACAAATTCTCAATCATTATATGGACAGTAAGCAACTTTTATGGGTTTAAGAAATGAAAATATTTGAAATATACAGCCAATTTGGCGCCATTTTGGAAAAGTGTCAGCCATCTTGGAAATAGTCAAATATTGAGGTGGCTGGAGGTTGATTTTGATTTATGGGGATAATAAGAGTTCTCATGCCAAATCTGTTGCTTGTATCACCATTTGCACTTTTTCCCCATTATCCCGCTCCACTACGACTACACCATTCACTAGTCCCCTCCATGTCCCGATTAAGAATAACGGTAGCTTCATTTCTCCTAAGTGGAGGCTTTACGACACTCACAAGTTTAGCATCATCGGCATACTGAACGATCTTGTTTTCCAAGCCAACAACCATATCACTTGTATATATTATAACTGACAGTGGGCCAAGAACACCACCCTGTGGAACTCTAGACACAATAGGTTTTGGTTCGCTAAAGATCCCATCAACATCGACTCGTTGCTACCTACCTGTAAGGAACCCTTGAAGTAAACCTAAAACATATCCACTCACTCCAAGATTCTGAAGTTTATAAATAAGTGCCTTGTGATTTACTAAATCGAAGCCAACACTAAAATCTATTTGAAATATTTTACACTGAAAACCCTTATCACCAAACAATCTTTTAGATTCCGCATACGTATATAGAGGCTTAAAAATAAGTTTTTCTGCAACTTTAGAGAGCACACGGAGTATAGAAATTGGCGTGTGGTTACTGTACTCTGCAGATATGCCATTCTTTGGAACAGGCACTCTACTGCTAAAAACTTGCGCTAATATGCAAAGGTACTACATCAACATAAAAATCTATAGAGTCTACTCATCTTGGAAGACAGCACTCTAGAAACTTATTTAAAAAACAAAAGGAAGAAACATCAGGATCTTCTCCCCACCACTATCAAGAACTTTCTTAACATCCCTAGAGCGAAATGCAAATTTTGTAACAATAGGTTCAGGATGACAAGTATCAGGAAGAAGGACATCCTCAGTTGATTGCTTAGCTTCAAAAGCTTGATGAAGCAGTTCAGCTTTTTCCTTAGGGCCAGTAACCATCAGCTGTTAGTAGCGGAGGAATGGAAGATGAGCCTGACCCAAAGATAGATGATGCCAGTTTGGTCCACTACAGATGAGGCTGAGTAATTCCTTCAAGTTTCCTCTTTAAGGAAATACTGTAATTTCTCTCAGCTATATGATGAATTCTATTCACAGCACGGCGAGACTCAACAAAAATGGTGCAATTTTCATGTGAACGATTTCGTCTCCATGTGCTGAATTTGGTCTGATTGTCATGGTATCATCAAACTATGGCTGGTCATTTGTCCTGAATTTAATTACCTTTCTAGGGACATACCTTACTAAAATAGCCATCAACATCTCATTTAGCTTCTTCTAAGGATCTGAATCTGATATAGCATCTGAAATATTAAGTGCCTAACATACTTCAATAATGCGATCCAGTTTGGCTCTAGATTTCAGCCAGACCGTTTTTTCAATGGTGGAATTAAGAGTATGCTGATTGACAGATGTCCCTCTCAATGGCGCAGTGATCGAAAGTGCCTATATACTCACAGACCTTGGACTTCGTAATAGCTGGAACATCTGTGAACATGAGGTCGAATCTATTGCCAGAAATATGCGTGGATTCCTTAATTAGCTGGACAAAATCAGAGGAGACACAGAACTCAAGAGCAGACCGGCCATGTTGATATGATCTGTGGAATTTGAATTCAGCCACTCACCGTGCTTTTCACTGGTCTCCACAAATAACGAATGAAGCTTTCGAATCCTGTAACTGAACCATACTAATCCTCTCTAAGAGATAGTCATACACAGAATCATCGATATTTGGATTGCAGTGCACAGCAATTACGAATACATTGTTGAACTTACTGAAAATCTTAAAGCAAAGAATTTCGTGGCAACTATACTCTAAGTTTTTCTGACGATATATAGGTCGCCCGAACTTAGTGTATACAGACATATCTTGCGCATGTGGGATGTTACGATGATAAATAAAATCTGGGCCATGAAACTATGGGATTAAAAACTCAACCTTTGACTTGTTTCTACTTACAAGTGTCTCAGATAAAAACATCAAATCGTAGTAACCGGCACAACCCTGAAGATCTTAGAAGGTTTGACCTTAAGCCCCGAATGTTTGAGAAAAGTACTCTGAAATTTTTCTTACAGTAATGAGTAGCAGGCCAGAGGTTCAGCTCAATGTCTCTTGAAAGAATTAAAATTAACATCATAACATTAGTAGCAAACTATTAAAAAGACTCATAACAACAGCAAGATAATAAAAATCAACAGAATAATAAACAATAATGATGCAATCAACAACAACAGTATTTACATTATTTACAAAAATTACACTGACAGTATAGATAAACCAAACTATGTGCCATTCAAAAAAGCTCCAGAAGCAACTGGTCGATAAGGTGGAACCGGCACACCCACGAAGGCGTATGAGAAACCCGTCAGGTGTGCCATATCAACTAGGGGAGGACAGTCAGGATGGATTTAGAAATTATAAAAAGCTAGAAGGAAAAGATTAGGTAAAGAAGAAGGCACTTTCCTGATAATCCACCAAACAACTTTCGCTTTCTCGTCAGCATTTTCTACACACTTTTCGAAAAAATCAGGAAAAGTGAACTAAAAAAAGAAAAATGGCTGACTGTACTCTCAAGCAAGGGAGCTCAAACCCAACACCACGGAAGGCCACGGTACAATGGCTATGGCACAGTCCAAGGTTGGAGAACAAGGTTTGTATTCAGAGTAACTTTCTCTTGGAAGGGTTGCCTACCAAGGCTGATGTGCCCCTTCCACCCGCTGGTTTGATTTCGGAGTGTCCTTCTCCTACAAGAGCTGCCTGCCAAGACTGAAGGAATGTTGCTAAAGAAAGGCCACATTAACCCAACTACCCTAAAATTAATCGCATACATCACGATTCGTTTTGTTTTATCCTGCATTTGGCCCTCGTTTCCATTATAAGTACATCAAAAATCTTTTATCTTTCATTTCTGAGCATAAGTATCAAAGAGCTACAGTGTGGAATAGCAAAATTCAGGATCGTACGGTTTTGAGGAATTCTGCAGTACACCGATTCACAGAATGCGGAATTCAATACTTCCTCTTTTCGTCTTTATAACAGACGGCTGATTTGATCAGGTTCGACCGTATGCACCCAAAAAGTAAAAAGATACGAAAAATCAAAATTCAAAATATTTAGTAGCCTAAAATAATATATGATAAACAAGAGCCTAAAAAATATATGATATACAGAGTATTCATTACTGAAAGGCATTCACAAACAAACTTTTAGCTACAATACATATTTTTAAATCTGTTCA
>NC_089786.1:18503839-18526339 GCF_040412425.1 Macrobrachium rosenbergii
GAAAAAAAATAAGAAGATATGGTTTATTCGAAAAAAAATAAGCAGATACGGTTTTGAGAAAAAATAAGTAGATATAGTTTATTCGAGAAAAAATAAACAGATACGGTTTGAGAAAAAATAATCAGGTACAGTTTATTTGAGGAAAAAATAAGCAGAGACGGTTTTTTAGAAAAAAATAAGCAGATATGATTTATTCGAGAGAAAAAAAAAAAGCAGATAAGTTTTGAGAAAAAATATGAAGATATGGTTAATTTGATAAAAAAATAAGCAAATGTGGTTTGAGAAAAAATAAGCAGATACGGTTTGAGAAAAAAAAAAAAAGCAGATTGCTTTATTCGACAATCAATAAGCAGATACGGGTTATTGACGAAAATAAGCAGGTACAGTTTTTGAAGAAAAAGCAGATACAGTTTATTCAAGAAAAAAAAATAGCAGATACGGTTTGCGAACAAAATAAGCAGATATGGTTTATTTGAGAAAAAATAAGTAGTTTATTCGAAAAAAATTAGCAGGTACGATTTATTTCAGAAAAATATAAGCAGCTATGGTTTATTTGAGAAAAAATAATAAGATATGATTCGAGAAAAAATCTGCAGATATGATTTGAGAAAAAATAAGCAGATATGGTTTATTCGAGAAAAAATAAGCAGATATGGGTTGAGAAAAAATAGGCAGATAAGGGCTACCTGAGATAAAAAAATAAGCAGATATGGTTTATGAGAAAAAAATAAGCAGGTAAGGGCTATTTGAAAAAAAAAAATTCAGAACACATTATTACTGGAAAGCAAAGGTTTATTTCCTGAAGAAAACGTTACGTTAAAAATGATGTTTTGGGAGCACACGGAAATTTCAAGTAAATGGAAGTTGGGAGAGTTGCTGCCTGGTCTAGCCAACCGAGTATGAAAACAGTGGCAAAAACTAAATAATGAATCTCCAGTCAATAATGGATGTAATAGGGCTAGGGCGTACCCCGTAAGCGACGCGCTGCAGTATCCCCTGACAGCAGTGAGAAATATGCAAAGGGTATCACAGAAGTCACGACTGCGGCTAAAGAAGTTAGTGAGGAGAAAGGATTGGAAAAAGAAAGGAAAGATGAGAATTGGAAATTGGAATGTTGGTAGTCTCACAGGAACGGGAAGAGAGTTGGTTGATGACATGCAGAGAAGGAAAATTATGATTCTGTATATACAAGAGACCTAATGGATGGGGAAAAGTGCAAGAAAGTTTGGCGAAGGATATAAAGTTTATACACGGGGGAAGATACAACGAGAAATGGGGTAGGAATTATTCTCCATCCAGATCTGCAGGAGAATGTCACAGAGGTCCAGCATTTCAGTGACAGGCTCATGGGTTTAAGTCTGTGAAAGATAAGAGAGTATGGTATATCATCTCGGGATACGCCCCCTCAACATGAGTGTAGAAAGAGTTCAAAGAAGTGAACTATTAGTGTTATCTGGGGACATGAATGCCCATGTAGGTGAGAGTTCTGATGGCGTGAAGGAATGCATGGAGGAAGAGGTTTTGGAAGAAGAAACCAGGGAGGTGATAGATTGTTGGAATTAGCAGAAGCTATGAATCTGGTAGTCTTGAATACAAAGTTTGAGAAAAGGAGAAGTCATCTGGTAACGCACAAAAGTGGATAAACTGAGGCACAAATTGATTATGTTTTGGTTAGGAAGGAAGACAAGGAAATCATTATGGATTGTAAGGTTATTCCAAATGAATCTGTTGTAGTTCAACATAAACTGATAGTGACAAATTTTAGGTTGAAATCATTAAGGAAAAGAAAAGCTCCAGCCAGGAATAGGAGGATCAAAACTTGGAAGCTGAAGGGGGAGAAGGCAAGAGAGTTCAGAAGTAAAGTGGAAAGAGCCAAAGAAGAGAGATATGTAAATGGAATGTCAGAATCTCCTGAAGAGATGTGGGATGATATGGAAGGGATTGTGGTGCCAGCAGCAGCAGCGGTGTGTGGGAGGACAAGTGGTAAGCAGCAACAGGAAAGAGAAACATGGTGGTGCAATCAAGAGGATCAAACAGCTGAGAGGGAAAAGAGTATAGCCAGAAGAGGAAGGGAAGAAGATAACAACTCCCAAACAAGACAGAAGTATAGACGGACAGAGAGGGAAACAAAGAGAAAGGTAGCGACTGCAAAGGGAGAAGCCATGAGAGAGTGGTATGAGACGATGGGAACACCTGAGGGTGAAAGAAGCGAGAAGGAAAGACAGGCAGGATGTAGGAGAGGTAGGAATTATTAAAGATGAAAATGGAAATATCTTAATTGGGGAAGAAGAGGTCAAGAGAAGATGGAAGGAATATTTTTCACAACTATCAAACACTGAGAATGAGTGTGAAGAACTGGAAAATGTTCCTCCAGTAGAAGAACCAATAGCAAACATCAGAGAGTGAAGTCGAGAATGCTATAAAGTAAGGAAAAGTAAATAAAGCTGCAGGAAAGTAGGAGTTAACAATAGAAATGATTAAAGCACTGGGAAATTTAGGCAAAGAGTGGGTGCACACACTACTGGAAAAGATCTGGGATGTAGAGGAAATGCCAAGGGACTGGAACGATAGTTGGATGATTAAAATGTATACACGAAAAGATGTGTTAAACTGTGGGAACTACACAGGAAAAAAACTTTTGGAGCATGTATTCAAGATACTAGAAAGAATAGTAGAAGGGATGTTGAGAGAGTTGATAGATATACATGGGCGGCAGTTTGGGTTTATGAAAGGAAAGAGCACAGTGGATGCTATTTTTATAGTATGAAAAGTCCAAGAGAAATATTTAGAAGGAAACAGGAAAGTTTGCATGTGTTTTTGGATCTTGAAAAGGCGTATGACAGGGTACCAAGAAGAGCAGTTTATTAGTTTATTGGTGTTTGAAGATGATGTTTGAGGGGGCTAGGTGAACAGACATGGGGAGACTGAGGTTCCCTTAATCTTTTAAGCTCATCTTTATTAGTTAGTGAAGATGATGTTTGAACCAGTGAACAGACAAAAATGGGGAGACTGAACTTTTAAAACAGTGAACAGACTTTAAAAGTTATGAAGATGATGTTTGAGGGGCTAGAACCAGTGAACAGACAAAATATGGGGAGACTGAGGCATTCCCTTAATCTTTTAAAACAATACCACTGCTCATCTTTATATAAGTTAGTGAAGATGATGTTTGAGGGGGCTAGAACCAATGAACAGACAAAATATGGGGAGACTGAGGCATTCCCTTAATCTTTTAAAACAATACAATATATATATATATATATATATATATATATATATATATATATATATATATATATATATATATATATATATATATATATATATATAATATACAGATATGGGCTCCTTGTATTTGATGGAATTCTGTTTAACAGAAAACGTCTCATTCATTTTTAGCCCACTAAGGAATTCAATCGTTTTTCTACGTTTCTTCGCTCACATCCAGAAGTCAAGCCCGTTTTTCGTAAGTTCGAAAAAGAACTGAACAGACTACACCGTTGGCTGAAGAATCAAAAATACTTCTTAGAAGAATGTCTGAAGGAACAGGTTAGTCCTTCCGAAAATGTACGGATTCGCGAGATGGTCTCTGCAGTCGGACCCCTTCCCTCTCTCACACAAAATATTCCTGGAAGAAAGAATTGAAAATACGATGTGCGAGATCTGTGTACTACGCAGAGTGATACATGGAACCCAGTCCAACCTTCGTCTCCTCACAACGGACCACATGTACAGGTAACTGGTTTCATTTTGTTCTGACACTGCTGCCTATAGTAGTGCGACTCATTCCAATAGACTCCCATAAGTTAAATAACTTGAATAATAGCGCTTGCAACAATCTTGAACAACAAGAAAGTTTTAAATTTATCAAACACCCTCTCACTATTAACCAACACTTAGTTTTGAATCTTGGTTTATCTCATGCCAGACCGGAAAAATAACCAAGATTTCATTGTTGCTTTTGACAAATTCATTTCTGATAAAAATTACAGCCGAGAAGAGATATGTTTGAAAGGCATCTTACTAAATGCAATAGCTGACCTTAATAAGATTCATGAAAGCCATCCGCTGGCTACCAAAGTTAGATGTAATAAGTAGATTCGACTAAGACGGTAAAATCGTGATCATGGACACTTTTACCTCGACAAAATCAACCAAATCCTTAATGACACTAACACTTATGACAAATTAACGAAAAATCCCCTACAAAACGTCAAAATGTCCCCACAGAATTTTTTTAGAAAGTAAGATTAATTGGCAAAGACAAAGAGAGCATTGAACTACTGGAGAAATTTAAAGCCATTAACCCAAAACTACCTAACTTTTGTGGCCTTCCCAAAATTCAAAGGGATAATCTTCCATTCAGACCTATTATCTCATGTGCTGGAGCTTTCAATTATAAAAATTTCTAAGTGGTTAGCCGGCTTCCTTTCCCCTTTCTTAGGCACATTTTCTCCCAGTCACATTAAACATTCTGAAGATTTCTGTCGCAAATTCAAAGAAGCACATATACCACTTCAGACCATAAAACTTTTAAGTTTACATGTAGCTTCCCTATTCACAACAGTACCAGTACAGGACGTTCTACAGTTTTTGAAGGAAAAATCAGCCCCCTATTCAGATCATTTCCCATTAGCCCTGGATAAAATAATAAAGTTTTCATTCGGGGAGTCATTCTATAATAAAAAAAATTCGGGTGCAGCATAAGCAGCCCTTTAAGTTCTGTTTTAGCTTATCTATACATGGAATATTTTGAAAGTAATAATAAATGCAATAAAACCTAAAGACATGATATGGATGAGATATGTAGATGGTATCTTAACATTTTGGGATAATAAGCGGGGCAATTTCAATTAATTTCTTTCAAAATTAAATGCATTAGTGCCTAGCATCAAATTTAAAGTTGAATGGGAAACAGACAACAAAATTCCTTTTCTTGACGTTTTAATAATTAGAGACACGACAGAATACAAATTTACCATATACAGAAAACCAACTTTCTCTGTGTCATACATCCATTTTTATAGCTATCATGACACCTCTATCAAGACTGGCGTAGGCAGCAATTTATTCTTAAGAGCCTTACGGATTTGCTTCCCGGATTTCCTGGAAAAGGAAATTGAACTAATCCGTAAGCAGCTGTCATCTTTAAAGTACCCTGACCATTTAATTGAAAAAGCGATCCACAAAGCAAACACTATTTTCTACCGTCCCCCCAAAACAAGACCAGAGAGACGCCCAACAATAAAATAAAAATCCCACACCTGGGCAGGATTAAGAAGTTGACACAGACACTTGGAAACTTTAACCATTTTGCTTTTACCTCCCAAAATACCTTAGCCAAATCCCTGAGTAACGTCCAACAAAAGCCAGTCGCCAAAGACACAGGAGTTTACGAAATCCCTTGCCTCGATTGTGACCAATCTTGTATCGGCTTTACAAGCAAATCACTCTCTCCCCCGCGCGATTAATACAGCATAAAGGTTCAGTTAGGTATGGACAACAGAGCTCAGCTATTTTTAACCACATAATTTATGTGGTTAAAAATAGAATAAACTGGAATATGTCTCGTATAATTTATAGCAGTAATTGTCGGTTCAAAAGCCAGATGGTGGGATCAACCTTGGTTAAACAAAGAAATACAATGAATCTCTCAAGAGGCGCCTGGGATTCAGATATTATTGATAAAATCTTCCTCCAACCAGCGATTAAGAAGATTAAAGAGAAATGTCAACTGGAGTGACGTAACGGCTGACATATGGACTCTGGTATAAATACTGCTTTTTTGTGACTCTCATTCACTATTTGCCTGATGAGAGAGACAGTTTGGTCTCTGAAATATATCCTTTGTTTTCCACATTTTGGCATTTTTATGGGCTCCTTATATTTGTTGGAATGCTGTTTTTAAAGAAAATATTTCACAATCATATATATATATATATATATATATATATATATATATATATATATATATATATATATATATATATATATAATATTAACTTTATCACTCACACAATTATCTGTGCATTAATACAATTACTAACAGGAACACATGAAACTCCGCTAGATACCATCCAGTTTCAATGAGGTTATGTTAGTAATATATACTCGTATGTATATATATATATATATATATATATATATATATATATATATATATATATATATATATATAATGTATATAATGTATGTATGCATGCATGTACAGTATGTATGTATGTACGCATGCATGTAGAGAGACCTAATTTATATAAAGACAGGAAAAGCTAAATTTCAAGGTGAAAAATACAACTTATTTCATACTGATAATATCAAGCTAAATTCACCTCGGGAAGGTAAGGATAATTTTATACCAGCACATCAGTAATATGAAGTTAAATGTAACATTAGCAATTTGTTTCTAAATGTGCACACAAAAGTAATCGTTTACGTCAATCTAAAGCTTATTCTATATAAAAATTCGAACCAAATAAAATCCCATCGACAAAAAATGCATATTTTTCACAAGCAATATAAGGTTAATATCATGTCACAAATATAAACTTAATTTAAATCTGGAATATAAATCCAACTTAATACTATTTAGGCAAAATAAAACAATTATTATCCCAGCAATACGGAGCAAATATTACAATTCTGAGATTTTTATGGCAGTTCATTTTTACTCGGTTGAAGGGACTGGGGTCGATCCCAGGGTTTACACCCTCATGACGAGGACATTTTCAGTAACGTAACTTTCCGGCAGTCGTCGAGTTGGCGGTCCCGTTGGCCTTTGGCCTTTGTTTGAAAAATAAACAATGCTGTTTCATATTGTGCTCATGACAGAGACAGGGAAAGTTGCTCAATTGTTTCAGAGAAAAAAAACTCAGGTGTCAGCGGCAGCTGTTCCTTTTCATGAGACGAGATATCAAATAAGAGAGAGAGAGAGAGAGAGAGAGAGAGAGAGAGAGAGAGAGAGAGAGAGAGAGAGAGAGAGGTTATGAAAAAGAGCAATCACAGACTCACAGACTGTAAATAACTCGACGATGAAGGACAGATACACAGACAAACAGATAGAGATTAAAGGGATTAAAGGTATAGTATATATATATATATATATATATATATATATATATATATATATATATATATATATATATATATATATATATATTATATATGATTATTATCACTTTTGTACGTGATTCATTTAATCACACATAACCACAGGTGAAAAATAAGAAACGGGGTGCAGGACCTACACCCTGTTTCTTATTTTTCACCTGTGGTTATGTAATATTATATATATATATATATATATATATATATATATATATATATATATATATATATATATATATATATATATATATATATATATATATATATATATATATATATATATATATATATATAAAACGTGTGTATGTGAGAGAGAGAGAGAAAGAGAGAGAGAGAGAGAGAGAGAGAGAGAGAGAGAGAGAGAACAACACTCATGAATGACGGTGACGCAACTAGAAAAAGAACTAAAGAAATCGCATTCATTTACGGCCCCCGGCAGACACGCGCTTTGTCTCTTTCCGTTTCAAGTATCAAACGCGTCCTCGCAAAAGGCGAATGTTGAGGCGAACCGCTGAAGAGAACAATGGCTTCCACCCCTTGAAGAGCAGATTTTGCAACGTCTTTTTAATACTGGAGCGAGAGAAAAATAATAATAATAATAAAAAAAAAACAGAAGTGGAGACATGAGAGATATTAAAGTCTTGCCATTGAGGGAGCCATAACACTTCGAAGATCTCGTAACTATTGGTTTTCCTTCCGCGATGCACCGGAATCTATATCTGGAATTCTGGATGTGTGGATTCATTCAACTGGAAGAAAGTGCAAGAATGCTCGCATCCGCTTCGTTAGTTATCTAACGCGAAACGAGGTCTGTACTTTAAGATACATGTAGGAGTACACTCTATGAGCAGGTTTTATTATCAGTTCACTTTTGCATATATATATATATATATATATATATATATATATATATATATATATATATATATATATATATATATATATATATATATAATATATATATATATATATATATATATGAAAGGTACTTGAGTGTACCGTGAAGAAAGGGAGCTGAACCCATGAAAGCCGAATGCCACAGTTGCAAGGCTACAGCACAACCCAAGACTTGTATACACCGGTTATATTGTCATCATATGGTGTAAGGAACCTCGGTGGGGCAATTTAGATAACCCAGCAACGAGAGAGAGCGACACTTGTAGTTCATAAGGTTAAAAAAACACGAACCAATGGGAAATTGAGGGCAATCACAAGCTAGAGACAGACTTTTATGTGGACACATAAAAGTGAGAAGTTCGAGTAATAAGACGATCCCTTCCAAGAAAAATTGAGAAAATAAATGATGAACAAACATCATGAGAGTGCTCGTACTGTCCCCTCTCCGCCCCCGAGCAAGTTCTCTAAAAGCATTCAGAGTGATGAAACACTGACTCATTCGTAGTTTTATGTTTTATCCTGACAAGATGTGTTTGTGCAACATTCATATCCCGATATCACCTGTTTCAGCATAAAAGTCGTGTTCAAGGCTGTATGGTTACTAACTACTGTCCCATCCGAAGTCTTTCATTGTTCTTTCATTATTAAGCATCTATCGTAGGCTGTTTAAAATTTATTGCCGAAGTTAAAACTGCACAGAATCTACGGAGAGTAGGCTCATAAAGTTACCCTTAGCCTTATTCCTTACACAAAGAAAACAATGTGTGGTTGTCAGTCTACACTTATTGTAGAATGACAGTCACACAGGCGAAGGAAACGGACAGTCTACCTTCATCTCAGCTATTAATGATGGTCTACCTTTGCACAGCCATGCTCCTAAGTGATGCTACATGACTGCAAAAGATTGTTTTCAAAATTCACTAACCGGCATCTAATATGCGGCATATCTATCTCTTATTTCAATGCGAAAAAACATTGATTTCATAACATGAAACCATATTATGTTTCACGAGAGTGAAAACTGTCATATACCGTATATCGAAGCTGTAGGAAAATATTACATGTAGCTAAATTTTGGAAAAAGTGACGAAACATTTCCAAAACTTTGTCATCCAGCACTGATACGTTCGACCAAAAAAGTCTTCATCAAACCTGGGTTTAAATGTTAAAATAATAAAAAAATGTTTTAAAAATTTCATAACATTTTCATATTGCTTGCATTGCAACTATAAAATTCTAAATAGTCCTATTTGATTTATTTTTACCCCTCGACGCTGAAAAAAGATGAAGAAATAAGCGCGAAAGTTTTACTGTAGCTCAAACGGATCCACCAATATCAACCGGTGGCAGAAACATGGACCAGCTGGAACATAGGTCTACAATGTATAAAATCAATGAAATGATCTTCAAAATATCTATTTGACATTTGTTACTGGAATATCATTATATTAATTCCAAATTAAATTATTTGTGTTATATTTCTTAACCACTTCAAAAATAATGGTTTACTTGTAAATATTCCTTATGCAATTACATTTTTGTTGACGCCAAAATTTTCTTAGGCCTAGGCATGTTAGTTTTCTTTACTTGCTTAAAATACATTACACTTAGCAATCACATTTCTATATTAAAAATTTCTGGCCAGAAAGCACTTCAAGTTAGCCCATGAATGAATCAATTATACACCAAAAGCAAACAGAAGACTTTCAAGAAAATAAAATTTTTCTTCAGTTAAAAGTGTTGCATAATCCTTGACGTTATTACTAGTAAATATTTAGATTAATAGCTATCTTCTTGATATAATTTAAAGAATTATCATCTTTTATTCTTCAAAGAACAGGTAATCTCTAAAAGTAAGTCGTTAATTAATGAGATTGCATCTAAGAAACCTTAGGTTATTTTCGTGAGTCCTATAAATTCAAAGAAAAATTTTTGTAATTCATATTCCTCTTCTGAAAATTTTGTTATGACCATTAAGCTTATTAGGTCTACTGTTGTAGAGGTAGTTTCAAAGTGTGCTGGCACTGATGAGGCTGCCTACCTTATCGAATCGTGCCCTGGGCTAAGCAATGTGAAAAAAAATCAATTCATGTCACACAGATTACAAATTATACCAATGTATAAAGAAGATCATATCCATATACTCATAAGGAAAATAGTGTTAACTGTGAATTCGTAACTTATCGAAATATATGACATTGGAAATAAAAAAAAAAAAAGTTTAACACTACTTGCCAAACGTTACACTGAGTCTGAGATTTTGGATGATACAAAAAGAATCATGTTGCATCACTTATGAGTACGGCTGTACAATCACAATAATTTACGAAATATATGCGGATCCAATTTCTCTTTTCATAGTCGAGATATTAAATTAGTTTGAGAATTTTTATATGAAAAATAGAATCAATTAAAACAATTAAAAATAAAACTGCAAGAAAATTCCATATTTTATGCAGTATTTTAAGTATTTTGTCCGAATCATTATGAAATATTTAACTATGTTTAGATATCAACATGATTTGAAAAAAAGAGCTTTCTGTGAAAAGAATGTTATTTTACGCAAATAAAACATATGTGGTTAGAGTTTGGCTTATCTAATGTTATCAGGTTATCATCTGTTTAAAGATTTTTCTGTTAAAAGAAAGAATATCAATTTGGTAAATAAGAAATATTTATAAAAAAATATCATATAACTTTTTAACTTCCTTTCTTAAACTAAATACAGTTCGGTTCACTGAAGGGTGGTGAAAAATGCTGAATGTTGATCAGACCAGTTTTGATGCAACGATAATGTTGATTAGAATTTGTACATATGCTAATTTTCTTTTTAATATCATCAAAAACGTCTAGTTGAAATAAATTTTTCTTACAAATATGAAGGAGACTTCAGATATATCAAATAAAGAAACTGGGAATATTATTTTTAAAAGGAATGGTTTAATGGAAGTCACATAGGCCTTGAATGAATGGTGACTGGTAACGACAGGGAGTTATCAGTGTTTTGGAGGTTACACTAAATATCAGGATGTGAACATTACTTATAAACTGAAACTGGCCACTATCAATATTATCTACTAACAATTACTGATGTCAATTATATATGGAAATACATAACCCATTTTTACTGTTTTACCTCACTATGAAAAGTATAAAAAATTTTCTTTCAAGGAGTGAATCCAGTCCTCAAGCACACAGGCTCAGAATTAGGCCAAATGGACAATTCTAGGAGGCCATTCAGCATTGTAATGACCAATTAAATATTTGCATAACGACTGTATAAGAATACATTTTTTATTAAGAAAGTCTAATTGCACAAATACTTATAAAAATCATACTGCATATTATAGGATACCACACTTTTCACAGATAAGGCAAAGGATCAATTGGCCTAGCCAAACATTTATTAGTTAATATTCATCATTTTTATATATTCTGATTATGACAAACAAAATAAAATAAATAGTTTTGTTTTTTAACGCTATATATGCAAAACATATAGGCCTACAAATTTTGAGTGTTAAAATAAAACCCACCTTCAGACCGGAGAAAAATGGTGTGGACTGACTCACAAATAACAAATAATATCACAGTTCTCAAAGAAAAAACACGCGAAAGAACAATAATAATTTTCATTTTCATTTAAATGTTATGTTATTTAGTTCGGCTAAAAAAGATTCTGATTGCCCGCATAATATCCATTAGGGAGTAACTGTTCTCGTTTGCTTCAGATTAAGCCAGCCTTGTGCAGGCACAGGCTCCTGCTCTAGGGCAACAAGTAACCATTCGCCTCCTGGCCAATAGTTGCCAGATACCTCTTGCTGAATAATGCCATTTGCCCTTTCATCTGAAAGATTAAGGGAACTGATGCAATATTTTGTACCCTAATTGTACCAGGTTTGAATGAAATTTATTCTACCGCTTTGGAGGAGTTATGAAGACAAAGTAAACGAGAAAAACACACTGACCAACAAAACAGACAACGGCCAGAACGACGGACAACGGACAGATAAAGGTCAGGACTGTGATTTTTTTACAGAATATCATCATGAAAAATATTACATTCCTATGTTTATAATGATCTCAGGCTCAGGTGCTTAAGACGGTGCCTCGAAGGGGGCGAAAATCAGCTCACCTTCTTCGAAGAGTTTCTCGGCCAAAAGTTTGTCCTGTGAATGAGATAAGGGAATTCTTGGAAACAATCCTTAACCAGGTGTTCGGGGGACGATGCTTGATGATAATCGCTTGGTGGCTGAATTAGAGGATGCTGTATCAGTTGCATCAGTTAATAATCCAGGCTGCTATTCCTCTGTGTGTGTGGAACTGGATTTAGATGCACTGGCAGTCACAACTTTATTACAGGTAAGCACTCTGTATATAAAAACTTATTTGACACTTGACTTGACAAAACGATCTTTCGTGCAAGTTTCAGCTGCATCTGAAGGTCTAGGCAGCGATGAGCTGCTACTAGCTGACTAAATCATCGATGATTTCAGGTTTGGACGATGTACGTGCGATGAAAGTAACGCCGTCGATGTATAGTGTAGGAAGAGGATTCTAAGGAAAGAAAGCAGTGAGAAGGAAGCCCAACTTCACTGAAAATCAATCTTCCGTCTCACCAGAAATGGTCTGGCTGTTCCATTTTTTACAGGAACTGGGCACTGTTACTAAACAACTGAACAGTAAAAAAAAATATATATATATATATATATATATATATATATTTAAATTATTTATATATACATATATATAAATATATACACACATACACACAGTTATACTGTATACACTAAACATATATATATTATAAATATTATATATATATATATATATATATATATATATAATATATATATATATATATATATATATATATATAAATATATTATAAATAACAAGCCACAAACATCATTAATTATCAAATTCACTATACCAAGTATAACACTTACAGGAATATAAAAACGTCACGCGTATATGGTCAAAAAAATTACAGCACGCACATACACACATAAATGTATGTAGTATATTATATATATATATATATATTATAATATATATATATGTATGTATGTATGTATGTATGTAAGAATATATATATATATATATATATATATATATATATATATATATATATATATATATATATATATTATATGTGTGTGTGTATGGAAAAATATGAGAAAAAAAGGGAAACTTTATGAATGATAATACAGTACCTGATTAAATCTTCCATGACATTTCCTCTTCATAGCCGGCAGGCAAAAACACTGAGGATAGATAATTCCATAGTACTGAAGATAAATCTTTGAAAGATTAACCAACCGTGATTTCCACACCGTAACTCTGGGATCGTGAAACTTGGCGTGAGGTACATTTGATGTCCACACCGCAACTCTGGGATCGTGAAACTTGGCGTGAGGTACATTTGATTTCCACACCGTAACTCTGGGATCGTGAAGCTTGGCGTGAGGTACAACGGACATGAGTGTGTGGAAAGGGGAGGGAATTGTCAGAGAAAATCCGGAGAGCAAAGCAAGGGGCTATGCCTATAGAATCAATCTTATGAAGGAACTGAAGTGAGTTCAAGTTGGACATAAAGATACTTCACTGATTAGACGTCAAAATTATATTAAACTGTCCATCCTAGATTTCTTCTTAACTACCATTAAATCTCGAGGGTCGATGACCTTAGGCACTGCGACGACATTTTTCATAAATTTATCAACCATGAAATGAAATTAGATCCTCATTATAAAAAGCACTTTCTAAAAGTTTCAGAATACTCAAAACAGAGAAACGAACATTTTGGGCCTTTCTTACATAATCAGCAATCCTTTCCGTATTATTATTATTATTTTTTATTTTGAAGATTTTCTGTATCTCACCCATATTTTTATAATACGGTTTCAAATGTTACACAATTATGAAAATTTAATTTTCTTCTGAAACACTAAAGTCAAAAGAAATAACATGTTTTATTTCTAATTGTTTTTTCCTAAGCTGGAAAACAGTAACAATTACGATTTAATTATTTTGAAATACTACTGATGACACGAAGCATTAAACACGTGGACATTTTTCTGCTAATACGACACTGCTTCAATGCATAATTGTTTTCAGGCAAGAAAAAAATATATTAACCTTCCCTCTTTAGATGATACGTTATTCTGCAAATGAAATCACTCCTGTAGGGACATAAAATAAAGTACAAAACAACACATTAGAAGAAATATAGACCACAATATTTATCGTGAATATGAATTACCTACATTTTCCCCTTCTCATATAATATAACAATCACAAGAAAATTTAAAAAGAGACTGTTATATAATCATAGACACAGACGCACACATACATACATAAATCACGTACAACAACGTACACTAAAACGGGTAAGCACTTACATGCACAAACAACCAATTAAAGGAAGTTTGTGAATAGAGAAAATAAGCGTGGCAAAGGTTACCTCAGAGCAACTGATGTCCCTATCCTCCCCAGTGACAGGTCACCTCTGGATGAGGTCAAGCAATTTTACTGTCCCAAGTACAAGGATGACCACCAAAAGACATGGATGATTTAAATCGATTGTATGCATTAGAAGCAGATTACCATACAAAGCACCTCCACTGATATGATGAACTACAATGTACTGCGTCATGCATGCAACAGAAGGGAACGCTGGGAAATCCTGAAAAACATAGAGGGAAAACTTGCCTTACACTGGGCCCAAATTCCGGTTCTCTTTAGAATGGGTCTTACGGGATGGGGGGAGCGGGGTAGCTCGCTGTGAATGTGTATATCGAATTGTAATATACAGAAAATCTCGAGTACTGGAGGAGTATTGCAAACAACATTATCTAGCAAAACATGTAGGTTTCTACACTTGCAAAAAGGCAACAGTTCACCTCTTTTTATAAGAATCCAGTTATTGTTTATACATTCATACATGCAGCAAAATACATACAAACACACATACATACATATATATATATATTTATATATATATATATATATATATATATATATATATAACAATATATATATATATATATATATGTGTATATATATA
Organism: Macrobrachium rosenbergii; assembly: GCF_040412425.1. Classification (NCBI taxonomy): domain Eukaryota; kingdom Metazoa; phylum Arthropoda; class Malacostraca; order Decapoda; family Palaemonidae; genus Macrobrachium; species Macrobrachium rosenbergii. The sequence continues at coordinate 18,518,910 of NC_089786.1, forward strand.
TATATATATATATATATATATATATATATATATATATATATATATATATATATATATAGTATGTATATATATAAACCTATATATATATATATATATATATATATACAGGTCACCTATATATATATATTTATATATATATATATATATATATATATATAAATATATATATATATATATATATATATATATGACTATTTATCACATCACCGTGATTCATATACAATCAGAAAGCTACAAACGTCCTTAATATCCATTCGGCTCTCTTTAGAAATAATATATTTTCATATATGTTACCGAAGGGGAATTTTTTAGTTGATAATAAGTCCACTGAGTCCCTGGGGTTGAACCAGCGACGGACGAGGACTCAGGACTACAGGGACGCACTAGGCGCAGTCGGCCCCACGGGACGGTGGACTTATTATCAACTAAAATTCCCCTTCGGTAACATATATGAAAATATATTAGACACAGGTAGACACAATTGGATATATATATATATATATATATATATATATATATATATATATATATATATATATATATATATATATAAATATAGATAATAAAGATGTGTGTGTGTGCGCGTGCGTGCATGTGAGCTAATACATTCCGAAAAATCCTACCTAAGTACTGCAATGGCAACGCCTTCTAGAGCCAAACTTTTTCAAATAAAAGTATTCATAGGTCGTGTGTTGATGTGCACAGACGTTTAGAAAACTAGTGTCAAAAGGTAAGAAAACTAAAAGGAAAAATTCTGACCATATGTTCGATAATTAAAGATTGAAAAGCAGAAAACAACGAAAAATCAGATTGGAAAATTATGGAATATACAGTAAAAATAGAGAATAGATCTCATGGAGTTGATAATAGTCAATATACCATTATGATGCAAAGACATGGAACAATCATCTGTGTTGTGCTTTGAACCAGTCAACAGATGAGAATTAGACTGAATGCAATGTGGTACCAAATAAAATGTACTAAAGTATCAGAAATATTATTTCAAGTGACCACATCATATTAACAAGAAAAGGAAAACATCATCTTTACACGCCGAATGTAAAGGAGTTGCATGTCAACATCCGCAGATTAACCAGATGAGATTGCAGCTACTCTTGGGAGTGATGACTGAAGTCAATTTAAGAGAATTTCACAGCAAAATTCACTAAAACGAATGAAAAATGGTAGCCGTGAGTAAATAATGGGAAATACGCTACAAAGGCAAATTAAAGCTACAAATCAAGAATACAATAGTTCTACAACCTGCTAACCTACAGCGAAAGCTACTAAACAAAAGGAAAACATGTCAACGATTCATGAAATTCAAGTGGAACGTACTGCACAAAGTCTCTACAGAACACCTACTCATGGAACTATCCGACAAAATAAAGTTACAAGAAGCGAAAAATATCATCATGAAAAAAGTGAAGAGTTAATTAACTACAGCTGGTGGAAAAGGAAAAAGGATCCCAGAGACCGTAACAGCAAGGCATCAGAAGGTGAAAAATAAAAGAATATTATAGCACATACAGAAGTCAAGAACTTGTTGCAACAGGGCCTGGTGAAAGAAAATCAAGACATCAAAAAGGTTGCTAAGCTAAAATAAAAGGGATGTAGCATTGCAATATGAAAAACACATCGCATATTAGAAGGAATATAGGAACATTATGTGATGATAAGCCATTATGCAATGCCAGGTACCACGTAATACAACACTTTAAATGCCAGCAGTCTGGACACAAGCTGAATAAATGTACTAGGTAACGTACGACCAAAGAGATTGGAAGATCACTGGTTAAAGGATTGTAATTAAGTTGAGACTATGTGTTTCACTTTGCCGCCGTCGAAACATAATTGTAAGAACACAGATCATTCCAGAAGTACAAAGGTGTAGAGGCTGAAATAAGAAAAAAACACAAAGACCATGAATTAATATAAATGACAGAGCTGCCTTTTGAACGCTTATTAACTGAAAGAGAATGCTACTGAAATAGGAGAACGTCACAATGTATTTGATACGGTACAAAAATATATTAACGAAAACAAATACACGTAGGAGAGTGGGCAAATATGGAAAAAAAGGAGCCAATATGCAACGAAGACGCTGGAAGGGGAACCTTCAAATTCAGGTCAACTAGACTATCCAGAGACTAAAATTAGAGGTAAAATCTTGATGACAAGAAAATTTAAGAAAATCATAAATGTAAAAACGGTTGACACAATAAAAATTTTCATGCAAAATATCATCTTTTACTGAAAAACAAATGGTGTCCACACAGACCAAATGGGATACTACAGAAAGGCTCCCAAAACTAAACCTCAATGACGATCTAGGGATTGTCCAACTGAGTGTACGACTGTATGACCACAAAAGCAATAAACTTGAAATATCTTGCGATGAGAAATGCAAGATAAGCAGAATCAATCATAATGCCAAGGACGTCAATTTCGCTCCATCCTTCCTTACCTACAACTCGGGCATTCTGGGCTATTCGGTCAAGAGAATGAAATTTGCAACTGGAATGGCAATATATCGAACATTCCGTTCAATCAGAAACTGCAATAATGTCCCGAAACCTTGAAAATATTAAGGTACGATATCAATTGTCAATTTGGGCTCGGAAAGGATTTGGCGGAATTCCTACGTTATTGCTTCTCTTCAACTCTTTTACTACTTCTACTACTACTACTACTACTACCAATAATAATAATAATAATAATAATAATAATAATAATAATAATAATAATAATAATAATAATAATAATGAAAGCATATTTCTGAATCTAATTTTGACGTTTCGGTACTAATCTGGTACCATTTTAAAACAAGCAGAAAATGAGCCGACGCTTCTTCAGCGCAATCCAGTTTTCTGTACAGCATATGATCAAGGCCATCGAAACCAGATCTGCCTTCCGGTGGTCTCGGTATAATGCTGTATGAGCCGAGACCCATGAAACTTTAACAACGGCCCGTTGGTGGCCTATCTGTATCGTTGCCACAACCACGATTATGGCTAACTTGAACCTTAAATAAAATAAAACTACTAAGGCTAGAGGGCTGCAATTTGGTATGTTTAATGATTGGAGGGTGGATAATAAACATACCAATTTGCAGCCCTCTAGCCTCAGTATTTTTTTAGATCTGAGGGCGGACAGAAAAAGTGCCGACGGACAGACAAAGCCGGCATAATAGTTTTCTTTTACAGAAAACTAAAAATCAGCTGAAATGAGTAAATATGGGAGGAATCATTTTATTTTCTTCGGAACAGAAAGAAACTTGCAAATTCATTGTTATCGTTATTCTTATTTTGTTAGCCAGCCCATACGGCGGTTCCAAACGGTTAGTTCTTAAATCAAAGATAAAATCTGACATAGGTGAAGTTTAAGAAGGTGGACAGCTAGGTGGAATGGGTCAGTAGAGACAAGAAAAAAGTAAAAACCAGAATTCATTGTGAACAGTGAGCCGCACAAAACACTTTGCAGGCAATATCCTCGCTAATATATTGTTAGATATGAGCTTGTGCGTCAGTCTAAGCTGATAAAGAGGATATGAAACAGGTGTGCCTGAGAGCACAAACCTCCTCCAAGGCTGCTTGGACTTTCGTCGTATCGATGTAGGTCTGGGCCGTTCTCGAAATCCCGCCTGCCTCTGGGTCGTTATCTTCCGAGAGAGAGAGAGAGAGAGAGAGAGAGAGAGAGAGAGAGAGAGAGAGAGAGAGAGAGAGAGAGAGAGTCCCTTCTTCCAAAAATTCCATAACTATTGCTTCCAAAACTGATGCAGTTGTTGCTGGTCACGAGGCCCACTTTTTGGTCAAATTTTCGTGAGAATCCCACACATTTTTTGCTAACAAACAGACAAGGAAACTGAACCATACTCATACTGATATTCTTTAAAAAATAAAAAGGTAGAATATCCATATGCATCTATATACACGAACTGTAAAAACGCGAGTGAACCTTATTGTTGGCAGCGCGCATAAATTGAAAGGAAACCTCGCCATTGTCTTAGGAAACAGGAAAAAGAAACAGCGTTTTTAATCCTCTTTCAAAAACTGGTGGGATGCACCAGGTATCTTTTTTCCAAGGAACCTTAGAGTATTGGACTCCCGGCACCTCACCTGTTGATAGTCCAATTTGGAAGGATGGCCCCTGGGGATCTGGTGTCAATGGGAATTTTTTATAAAAGGAGTCAATGGAAAGCTTGTTTTTTTTCTATCTTTTGCCTCATATTTTTCTCCTAGGTCCTTTAATATCTTATCCTTTTCATCACTTTTTATGATTTTTCTTATTCCTTTTCTCCGATGTATCCCTGTCATATCTTCTCTTCTTTTTCTTCTTACCGGTACTTCTTGTTGATCATCATCTCATCCTTATTCTCTTCTTCATCATCATCATCATCACCATCATGCATATGGATATTCTACCTTTTTCATTTCTTAAATAATGTCAGTATGAATTTGGTTCGGTTTCTTTGTGTCGAAAAAATGTGTGGATTCTCACGATAATTTGACAAAAAGTTGGGCCTCGAGACCAGCAACAAGTGCAACGATTTTGGAAGCAACAGTTATGGAATTTTTTGGAAGATTACGAACCCAGAGGCAGGCGGGATTTCGAGAACGGTCCAGACCTACATCAACACGACGTACGTCCAAGCAGCCTTGGAGGAGGTTTGTGCTCCCAGCCTGTTTCATATCCTCTTTTATCAGCTTAGATTTCCGCACAAGCTCACATCTAACAATATATTAGCGAGGATATCTCCTGCAAAGTGCTTTGTGTGGCTCACTGTTCACAAAGATTTCTGGTTTTTACTTTTTTTCCCCGTCCCTACTGATCCATTCCACCTAGCTGTACTTCTTAAACTTCGCCTATGCCAGATTTTATCTTTTATTTAAGAACTAACCGTTTGGAACCGTCGGAGGGTCTTGGATGAAATAATAACAATAATAATAAATTTGCAAGTTCCTTTCTATTCCGAAGAAAATAGGATGATTACTTCAATATCTGAACACATTTCCCTCTACAATGATACATTAACAGTGCAAATATAAAAAAATGGCATTGAGTAAGCATCAATAATCATAAGCAAAAGTGGGAAAATTTCAGTGAATAATGTCGGAGTAAATAAAAAATTATACTAACAATGATTCCAGTAGTAGAAGTATTTTTCACAAAACTGTACGCAAACCGTACATAACATCAATGACATTTGTAAAAGTTCAAAATCACTATATTTGAAACAAGTTCTTTGCTAAAGAGCAGCCAAATGCATGCACAGACACCTGCATACATACGTACACACATACATACTCACGTATGGCAGAAGTTACAGGCATTACTGAGCAGTGTTCACGAAAACTATATAACCTCTAATTCATCTCCTAAGCTCCAAGGGTGAATGACTTCATTTGAGATATTATGATTATATTAGACGTTGTAGCCTCTACGAGGTTAAGGTCACGAACTGATGCAAGGCTCAGTCAGCAGCTGAATGTAATTAAACAATGCAACAGCAAACGCAATAACAGCTCGGACATAATTCCACGTCATGATCCCAGGAATATTAATATGAGACAGATGTAAGGCTGATTTATAAGATGAAAATGATTTATGACGACGGTCATTTTTCACGTTAATTCCACTTTCTGTACTATAAGGCAAATATATGAAAATCTCATTGTAATATTTCTATATTTAGGGTTAATTTTCCTTACAGGAGAAATATTCAGCTGATAAAATCTAATTGCTATATCTTATGCATCTTTGTTTTCAGGCTTTGTTTATTTATGGGACATAAACCATAAAATCATAGATAAAAATACCGCAGTACTTTTTAGTTATAAAAATTTCAGGTAATACTTATTTATGTATTTAAAGATGTTATGGTGAAAAATAATTGCAATATCACCTGAACCTTAATTTTATATGTAATTTTTATATACTGGTTTTCAGTAAAATGCATAAAGATTTTACTGAATTTTAAGCATTTTTTTTACTACTTGCAAAATCATTAGAAACCAGTTATTCCCATACGTCTTCCAGCTGAATTTTTGGTTACGTTTAATTAGAGGCTTCAAAGCAAGAGCAGAAGAAAAAAATATAAAGAAAATGAATAGAAAATAAGAACCGCAATAGTATTCTTTTAAGAAGCCGTGAAAATAATAAGAAAATCACATCTCTTCGCAACTCATACATATATACATGTATACAAACAAATATAATATATGTATTTATATGTGTATATAGATATGTATATATATATATATATATATATATATATATATATATATATATATATATATATATATATATATATATATATATATATATATATATTGTCAAGGATATACATCCCTCCCTCCTGTAGATTTCGTGCATTATTTAATTTTTGAAATAATCTGCTATTCATTTGACTGTCGGGTTGGGAATATTGGCGGGCGACGGATGGAACAAGCATAGTTTGAACTAGATCAGGGCTGTTAGTACCAGTATGTAGCAGTGTGGGAACACCCCCACATTCGCCTGATCCTGGGAAACAATGGGCACTCCCTTTTCCACCCCCATCACGCGATGGGGAAGCATTTAGGTATGGGAGAGGTCAAATAGGCCTATTACAGCTAAGGGCCAGGTAGGATTTTAATCTTAAAGCACCTAATTCTAAGTATGCTTTTCCTCTGCCCTCTTTGCTGGTTCTCTTGACATATTTATGCAGCTGGCTTTGGGAAGACAGAAGCTTTCTCATCTCAGAACCGGGCGGATCTATTGCCTATTCTCCGTTTACGCTGGTTGGACTACCATCGACGGACAGCCGAGATGACTGTTGGCGCCAGAATTATCAGACAAGGTTTGTCCATCGCAAATAGTCAGTAAACCAGCCCTTCCCCCTTTTACTTAAACTCCTTAAAATTCCATTTCTTTAAACTTTAACTCTTTCCTCCACAAAGCAATCCTCCTTTGTAAGAGTCCTGCCTGCCTCCCATATCTTGTCATTAATGTGCCTTGAATTTCAATAGAGATCTCGTGATAATTATCCAGTTATCCCTCCCCCAGTGCAATTTAAGGGTTATTTAGGCTAAGCAATACAAGTGTTAATTTTCTCTTTGTGCGAGTGCGTGTGCCTGTGTTAAAGCCCAATCAATTACGATTCCCATACTGTGCTTCGTGATATCCTTATAATTTTCTGCTGGGCTACGTAGTGGTTAATATTTAATTGTGTAAAGTATCCCCATTTATAAGGGGGATTCCATTTCCTTCTGTGTGCCTCTGTGTTAATCTGGGACCTCTCTTTCAGGAGAAACAAGCTGCCCGATCGCACTCCGTGCCCCCATTATCTAGCCTGCCACCCCACATTCCTGAATATTCCTGGTCACAGTCGATATCAAGTCCGTTGTGGCCCGAAAATGTTTATATGAATTATTCTCCCATCCTGGAGT
>NC_089786.1:18531339-18538839 GCF_040412425.1 Macrobrachium rosenbergii
CACCCCTACACAGAGATAACCACCCACGAAAATGCACCCTTCTTGAGACTCTCAAAAGTGTGAGGGCAAAACAAATCAATACTGTAACTTATCTTGGCTCAAAGTTTAACCAAGTGTAAACTTCATCCCGCTATATCTCGGTGCTTGCAACATCCACTCCCAAAAATACAACCCTTTCTCACTCTTTTTAAAAACAGTATGAGTGGAAAAGAGATCAGTGATTAACCTTAGCTTATATATATATATATATATATATATATATATATATATATATATATATATATATATATATATATATATATATATATATATACATATATATATATATATATATATATATATATATATATATATATATATATATATATATATATATATATATATATATATATATATTATATACCTGCATTGCATGGCTTAAAATTTACTTCTGAGTAGGATCTGTACCACTACTACCACCCAAACCCATCCATCAAAAGAAAAGGGCGGTCAAGTTCTCAAACCTTTTTGTACATAGCGAAAGAATAAAAAATCAACGAAGACTGAAAATTTAAGAACGGAACCAAAGTCGAAAAGAAAATGTTGAACACTTACCCCCTCACTCTCGCTCTCCCCACTCTTCTTGATGCCAGCAACCTTGGGATAGATAAGGCCCTAAGATCGATCTTTCTATCGGCATCTGTATCATAAAAATAGGAAAACAATATTATAATAACTCACGATTCATAAAAAATGAAATTTTTATGATAAAATAACGTTTCACTTATACTTACCCGGTAGTTACATATAGCTGTCGTCTTTGACGTCACGGCAGTATTCAAATTTCGCGCTAGCGCTATCGTTACAAAAGGTGATCCCTCTACCCCCGCCCTCTATCGGGGTATCGGGAACCGTCCCAAGAACACGTCATAAGTTTTTGCCCAACTGCCCAGGTGAGGGGAGGAGGGAGGGTTATGATTATGTAACTACCGGGTAAGTATAAGTGAAACGTTATTTTATCATAAAAAATTTCATTTTCACTTATACAACTTACCCGGTAGTTACATATAGCTGATTGGCACCTTGAGGAGGTGGGGCACTGGCAGCTAATAAAATTCTTGGAATTATCTACTTGCAACAAGTTAGACATAGGTTCCTTACCTTTAAAGGTAGCTGACTCAGTGGTTACTGCCTCTGTAGTCTGCTGGCCTTTATATTGTGCCGAGAGGATATAAGGGATCCGTGTGTCGGACACAATAAAAAACAGTACCTGCCGTAGAGAACATGGCTGCGTACGGACAAGTCTGATGCCCTTGATCAGGGCGCAGTACAACGAACAACAAAACGAGGGATCACCTAACATTACCATAAAACCAATACCAAAGATTAAAAACTGGAAGATACTAACACATCATGTATCTCCAGGCAACCTTCAAAAAAACAACAACCCCAACACCAAGGTGAAAATGTTAGTTAAGGAGCGGACTCCTTTTCACCCTCCCCCAACACCGTGTCAGTCGCAATAAAGGGCCCCAGCGTACTGCACTCTTCGAAAACAGTTTGCACGTCCACTAAATAATGCGATGCAAACACTGACTTGCATCTCCAAAAGGTGGACTTAACCAAGTCCTTCACAGATAAGTTTCTGCTAAAGGCTACAGAAGTCGAAACCGCTCTAATCTCGTGCGCTTTACCTTAAGAATACTCATCTCCGAGTCAGCACACTGCTCATGAGCTTCTTTTATCAGGCTTCTCAAAAAGAAAGAAAGGGCATTCTTAGAGAGAGGCCTAGAAGGATCTCTAACCGAGCACCAGAGGTGGTCATTGGGACCTCTGAGCTTCTTCGTTTCTCTGAACGTAGAACTTGAGAGCTCTCACAGGCAGAGGTGCCTTTCGGGTTCTTCGGACCGACCAATTGGGAAAGGTCCTAATTTCGAACTCTCTTGGCCAAGGTCTAGACGGGTCTTCGTTCTTGGCTAAGAAACCAAGAGTAGACATACATACTGCCTTCCCTTAGCAAAGCCTACTCTTTTGTCAATCGCATGTAGCTCACTTACTCTCCTGGCCGTAGCCAGAGCTACCAAAAAGAGTCTTTTCGTGAGATCCTTCAAGGAGATGTTCGCCATCGGTTCAAAGGACTGAGACCGTAACCATCTCAGCACTACGTCAAGATTCCACGCCACTGGTCTCTTCTGGTCTCTCTTTGACGTATTAAATGATCTAATCAGATCTGAAAGGTCTTGACTCAAAGACACTTCAAGACCCCTATGTCGAAAGACCGAAGCTAACATGGCTCTATACCCTTTAATGGTAGGTACAGCAAGCTTTTTTCTCTGTGGAGGAACAAGAGAAAATCGGCCATCTGGGTTATAGACGTCGAAGAAGAAGACACGCCTTCTCTTCGACACCAGGACCTAAACTGTGTCCACTTCGCCTGGTAAACATTGTCGGAGGATTCTCTTCTTGGCTTCGCGATAGCTTCAAGCCTCTCTTGAAAAGCCTCTCTTTCTGATGAGTCTCCTGACAGTCTGCAGGCGACAAGATGAAGAGCGGACAAGTTTTGGTGAACCTCTGAAAGTGCGGCTGTCTGAGTAAATCTGGTCTCTCTGGCAGAAGTCTCGGAAAGTCTGACAGTAGGTTTAGAAGGTCCGGGAACCACTCCCTGGACGGCCAGAATGGAGCCACCAGAGTCATCCTTACGTTTCGATGGCTTGAGAACTTCGAGATTACTTGCCGCAGGATCTTGAACGGGGGAAAGGCATACAGGTCCAGGTCCGACCAGTCCATGAACATTGCATCCACGAAAACCGCTTTGTTGTCTGGAACTGGAGAGCAGTAAAGGGGCAGCCGAGTCGTTTTGTCGGTTGCAAAAGAGATCTATGAGCGGGCGTCCCCATATCTTCCAAAGCTCCTTGCAAACTAGGGGATGTAAAGTCCACTCGTTGGATAGGACCTGGTTCTTTCTGCTGAGAAGGTCCGCTGCTACATTTTTTCTCCCTTGAATGAATCTCGTTACTAGTCTGGTCCTGATCTCTCCGCCCAAACTAGAAGCTCCTCGAGGTCTCGAGAGGGACCACGAAAGTGAGTGCCCCCTTGTTTCGAATGTATGCCAGAGCGGTCGTGTTGTCCGCCTGGACCAAGACGCATTTGCCTTCCACTTCTTTTTGAAAGGCTAACAGGGCTAAGTGAACCGCTTTTTAGTTCCTTTCGATTGATATGCCAGTTTCTCTCTTCTCTTTGCCACTGGCCCGAAACTTCTTTTTGTCCCCATAGTCGCTCCCCAGCCCTTTGTCCGAGGCGTCGGAAAAAAGAGTTAGGTCTGGGTTCGAAGCTGAAGAGGAAGCCCTTGTGACAGCCTTCCTTCTGACCTCCACCAACGGAGGCACTCCTTTATCTTTTCCGAAATGGCGAATGTGAAGGAGTCCGGGAACTGTTTCCTGGGCCACTTCTCTTGCAGGTAAAACTGCAGTGGTCTCAGGTTTAAGCGCCCCAGTTTTACAAACTTCTCCACTGAAGTTAAGGTTCTACCAGGCTCATCCATTCGTTCGCGGAACAAATCTTCCTCTGCAGAAAGTCGTCGATCTTCTGCAGGCATGAGGCTATCCGTTGGTTGGACAGAAAGCCTGAAAAGTCTGAGAGTCCAGACTCACTCCCAAATAGACAATCTGCTGACTGGGAGTAAGGCAAGACTTCTTCTCGTTGATAATGAGGCCTAGAGACTTCGTTAATTGAAGAGTCTTTGATAGGTCCTCCAAACAGCTCTCCTCGAAGCAGCTTTGAGCAGCCAATCGTCGAGGTACATGGAAACTCGAATTCCTTCCAGGTGAAGATGTCTGGCTACTGACAACAGGATCCTTCAGAAAACTTGCATGGGCTGTCGACAGACCGAAGCAGAGGGAACGGAACTGATAAACCTGTCCCTCGAAGACGAACCTCAGGAACTTCCTTGAAGCTGGGTATCGGGACGTGAAAATAAGCGTCTTGGAGGTCTATCGAAACCATCCAATCCCCTGATGTAAAGACGCCAAGACCGACTGAGTTGTCTCCATGGAGAATTTTGTCTTCTGAACGAAGACATTCAACGCACTCACGTCCAGGACGGGTCTCCATCCCCCTGATGCTTTCGTAACCAGGAACAGACGATTGTAGAAACCTGGGGATAGAGGGGCATGAAGCTGTTCTATCGCTTCTTCTCCAGCATGGCTCGGACTTCTGAGCGAAGGGCGTCTAGTTTCATGGAGTTGTGCGAGTACGCCTGTAAAGAAACTGGAGCTCCACTAAAGGAGGTTTGGAAAGGAAGGGATGGCATATCCTTCTTTTTAAAACTTGATCGTCCAAGGGTCTGCCGAGATCTGTTGCCACTCTTGCCAGAACCTTTGCAGTCTGGCCTTGGCAGCTGAATGGAGGACAAAGGTTCATTTTTCTTCTCTGGGGCCGTCGAGGTTCTAGGCGTGGCTTTGCCTTTCCTCTGGCCCTGCCAAAAACACGTTTAGAGGGTCTTCCTTTATACTGTCCATACGAGAAAGCGGGGACTAAACACCGCGACAGAAGCGGTAGAAAGCACAGGTCTCTTCGCTTTCTTGGCAGACTGCGACAAAAGATCCTGGTTGACTTCTGGGCTAATGCCTGGGAAATTGCAGCAACTAACTCTTCTTGCGGAAACAGATGAGCCTTGTTTAAAGGAGAAAACAAGAGAGCCGACTTCTGGCTTGAAGAAACACCTTTTGCTAGGAAGGAGCACCAAAGTTGCCTCTTTTGAGAACCCTGTCGTAAATAAAGAGGCCAGTTCTACTGCACCGTCGCAGATGCCCCTATCCATGCAATCCACTACCCTACCACATCATCCAAGAGCTCGAAGGAAGATTAAATCCTTAATCTTCCTGGCTAAGGCCGCAATCGCCCAGTCCAGGAAGCTCACAATTTCAAGAGTCCGAAATACGCTCTTGAAAACTTGATCCAGTTCGAGGACGTAAAGAAGACCTTCGCAGAATTAAGTGCGGTCCTCCTATTGGCATCCATGAGACTGGAGAAGTCCCCTGTGCGGAGGCAGCCACACCCAGGGAAAACATTTCCCCAGTCTCATACCAACTCCGGTTACGGAAGGAACGACGAGGAGGAAGACAGAAGACGTTCTTTTTCCACTTCCTCTTCTCGGCCAGCCAAGCATCCATCTTCTTAAGGCCTTTCTTCGCCGAGACGGACAGGACAAGTTTGGTAAAATCCGAAGAAGAAACAGAAGCCTTGTCCCTCTTGTACTGGGACCCAGGAGACGGAGGAGCCGCAGGCGAGAACGAATCAGGAAGTTCTCAATAAAGAACTTCAAGAGCTTCTTGTAGGAAGAGAGCTGCGGAGACTTCTCCTCCTTACACTGCTCCTCTAAGCTTGAGAGGAGTTCGTCAGAAATTGGGGATAAGTCCAGCTGGACAACATCTTCATCCAAGTCTCCTTGAACTGAGACTTGAGTTACACGAGCGGGGGCTGGAAGGCTAGTGACATATTCTTGCTGTGTCACCGAAAGAGTTTGAGCCTGATGAGGAGCCATCGAGGCGCCAAAGGAGGCGCAGTTGATACAGCAACCGAAGGTGGCGCCAGCGCGGAGCCGTCGTTACCACAACGACAGGAGGCGCCAATGAAGGCGCAAGCGGCGCGCGCCACCGAGCGGCAGACATAGTCGTCGAGGCGGCGCCGCTGGTATCACAGGAGGCGCCAAAGGAGGCGCAACCGGCACAGCAGCCAAAGGTGGCGCCAACGAGGCGCAAGCGGGCGCGCCACCGGGGCGACAGAACGAGGCGTTGTGGTGGGCGCCGCTGGCATCGTAGGAGGAGCCAAAGAAGAGACTTGATTTTTAGACAAAAGTTGTAAAATCGAGTCCAAACGGGCGTTAATTCCGTCAATCACAAGTTGTTGAGGTTCATCGAATGCTGGAGCAGGCGCCACAGGAACAGGAGTCACAGGAGTAGCTGGCGCTAAAGGAGCAGGCCTCTCAGATGTAATCGCCTGATAGGGAGGATCCGCCGATAACGAATGAGACGCAGTCCGACGAAGAAAGCTCTCCGGTTCTGCCCAAAAGCTACAGGAGGGGGAAGGATCCTCCAGAAGAGCCTTCTTCTTAGGAATCTTCAATGGAGAAAGCAGACGAGACCTCTTCAAAGGTCTAGAAGAGTCGCAAAACGCCAACCTCTAGGCGGGGAGGAACTCCAACTGGATCCACTCGACACTCTCCGCTCCTCACCTTTTCGGTGGTGAGGGCCAGCAGCCTGGGAAGCGGCAACAGGACTGCTTGAGGGGGCAACTACTCGGGAGCAGGTCCCACTCACCTCCTTTCGGCTTTCGGCATGCCTTCTCCTGGAACCTGGGAGGAGCCTGACAGGGCCTAGACCTGGGAGCGTGAATGGGCTGAGAAGCTACCTCCTCCACAACACTTACACAAGGCACAACACTGCATTATCACTGCGGTCTACTAACCGCTGCAAATTGTCCCCATTTTCTGCATGGAAGACATAAACGCATTAAGGACTGACACGGTATCAGGATTGGGAGAAACGGTGTCCGGGGTAGGTAAAACTACAGGAACTACAGGGGAGCAGGGATAATAGGATTTACAAAACCTCTTGACTACCTCCTGACCTCGAAGACCTAGAAGAGGCCTTCCTAATCCTATCTCTTTCTAGCTTCTTCATGTACTTCCCCCAAAGCACTCCAGTCAGACAAAGTTAGAAGTTCACACTCGTTACAAGTCAAATCAGCAGAACATTTTTGCCTGCATGAAAAGCATGTGTGCGGATCTAGACTAAGCTTAACAAGCCTGGTTTTGCAGCCTTGCTGCAAAACCGATACCACTAGAACCAGAATCAGACATAATAGTCTAACTAATAATAACTCTTAAGCAATAACTAGCGCCAGCAAAAAAACAACAAACCGAGTACTTCACCAAAAAGGAATTAGAAGTTCGAATTGTTGAGAAATACTACCAGCAGCAGAACCGTATTACCGGTTCGGCACGGCAAAAACTAATGACGTGTTCTTGGGACGGTTCCCGATACCCCCGATAGAGGAGGGGTAGAGGGATCACCTTTGTAACGATTAGCGCTAGCGCGAAATTTGAATACTGCCGTGACGTCAAAGACGACAGCTATATGTAACTACCGGGTAAGTTTGTAAAAGTGAAACTCAGTTATTTAATAAAATCATTTCCAAATGCAATATGTTACAACAAACCTAGGTGCTTTTGTTTTGTCACCAGAAATCTCTAATTAATATTATATATATATATATATATATATATATATATATATATATATATAATATATATGCATATATATATATAAATATAAATATATATATATATACATTGTATAAAGTTGTGAGTACATCAGTGTACTATAATTTAAATATGTAACTTATAATGATAGCTGCATACAAATAATACAATATATACAGTAGTATATATATATATATATATATATATATATATATATATATATATATATATATATATATATATATACATACAGAGAAAGA